>NW_015657293.1:1576035-1582679 GCF_001515625.1 Sinocyclocheilus rhinocerous
CTCATCATGCACCTCCGGGAAGAAAGGCACTGGGGTGGGGCCCTGAGAACCAGCACGAGCCACCCCGAGAAACCAATCATCCAACCTCGAGGGTTCGGGACGCGGTGGAAGATTCCACTCGAGCCCGACACTCTCAGCGGCCCGGGAAAGTATAGCCATCATTTCCGGATCCGATTCTGGCACCCCTGGCCGCCCAGAGGACGGCAGCGCTGACGGATCTTCCTCCCCAGAAAAGTCTGGCTCACCCTCCGATGCTGCAATCGAGGGAACCCCAGATCTAGGCAGTGGCACGGGCACTCCGCCCCTTTGCAGGAAACGGAGTCTGGTCCGCAGCTCCGAGACGGTCATACTTCCGCAATGGGAGCATGACTCGTCCACGGAAGCCGTCTCAACGTGCTTAATACCCAGACACGAGAGGCAGCAATCGTGACCATCACCCGGCGCCAGGTAACAACCGCATCCAGAAACGCACGGATGGAAAGGCGTCTTTAAAAAGACGTTCCACCCGTGGAGCTCTTTTAGAAATGCTCTTTTAGAAATGCTATTTTAGTGTGCTGAAGCGCACAGGGGAGATGGCCGCTTGCAACACACACAGGGGGTAGTGCAGCCTGATGTTTGCAACCCACTCGACACAGGAAAACCACCGCTGCTGAAGTGCCGTACCGCCAGCACGAGAGCCCTCGAAGAGCATGCTTGAACTCGAACCGTAGATTCACTCGGTAAGCAGAAGGTCAGGAGCAGAACGATAGAACCGCTCGGCTCCGAAGCGAAAAGCTGAATATGTGCTGCATCTGCTGCCTACTTATACTCACGCTGTGATCAGCGGCAGCTGGATGCAATAATCGCATGCCAATGTGCATTGGTTCGTTTAGTTTACACTCTAAGTGGATTGGTCTCTCTAGGTAAGATCCCAATTCGTCGGCCATCCGACGTGACGTCGAGAGTGACCGACTGAAAGGGAACAGAGGGCTTTTTGTTTAGTTTTGACACACTTTTGACTGATTTCAACAGATTAGCATACATATAATATCTTTATTGCACACCCCTTAAAACATTTGTTTTAAAATATTTAGAAATTTACAGCCTTGATCTAAATCACATTTTTATCAGTTGAATTCTTAAAACAGTCATAAGTGCTTGTCATTCTTCAAAATGTCCTTTTTAATTCTCATAATGTAGTCAATGTGAATTGAAGAATGTGAATCTTAATGCATTTCAAAAATGTTCAGCCAATAAGAAACAAGAGAGCTTGCTATTTTTCTACACCGTTAAACAAATTTACATTTATTACATGTTGTGGCTACCGGCATAATGGCGATCAAATGTGGGAGAGCCCAGATGATGGGTTCTGATTTAAAGAGTCACTTTCATTTTCCATGAAGTGCATAATGATGCAAGAAATAATTAACTTATCATGTTACAGATGCAGAGGCAGAAGATATTTCCAATTCGGTGCAGAAAAAGAATTGGTGGTACAAAATTAGCCAGTGTAAAAAAAATAAAACTAATTGACCAGAGAATCTGAAATGGCTGCTCTGTCACAGCAGATACCAGTCCAGTTACAGTAAATGGAACATATGTGATAACTGTGTTCACAGTAGTTATTAGAATGAGATAAAACGCTCTTCTCTTCATGTGGTTTTCCTCCTCTCTCTCTTCTTCTCTCTCCTGGTCCTGACTGCTTCAGAGCTCTGAGAACAGCCAAACAGCAGAACAACTGGATAGAGAGCAAGAGCAGACATTGCAGCGAGAGGAACCACATATACAGTGGGTACGGAAAGTATTCAGACCCCCTTAAAGAGTGAAAAATTTAAGGGGTCTGAATACTTTCCGTACCCACTGTATGTAGAAATGGTAAATAAGAGAAAACTAAAACATGCAGATTAGACAGCATCCAAGTATAATGATCCAGGCCGCAGTGCAGCAGATCACTCTATTTCTGAGAGGTTTGTACTTCAGAAAGGTTACAGGATGAACCACTGCCAGGTAACGATCAACACACATCAGACACTGAAACAGTGGAGAACCAGTGATGACAACTCCTAAAAAATAACTGGGATGATACTAGTAGACTTGGGAACAGAAACCATTTTGTTAAAAAAAAAGAGCAACGAGTTCACAGAGAAAATAAGCCCACAAACAGAGAGATTAAGGATGAAGAACTCTGATGGAACTCCAGTTCCTCTTCCTGTAATGATGAGCCAGATCACAAAGGCGTTTGTAGGAAGACCAATCATGAAACTGAAGCCAAAAACATACAATTCTAGGATGCCAAGTTCATAAAATACAGATGTTGTGAGGTTGGGGGATGCTTCATGTATGGTGAAGTTCACTGCAGAATTACTCATGTCACCCTCTTCTTCTCACTCAAACAAACAAATAAATACAACAAATGCTGCATATTGTGATCTAAAGAGAGAAGTGCAAATACCAAATAGGAGAAGGTTAGCTTAGTAGTCAGACTTCATTTATAGTAAATCACAACCAGCTACGAAGGTCAAATGTGAGGATAAAATTCATGCGCACTGCGTTTCAATGTAAAATCCCTGTAGATTATGCTATAATTATAGTAATTATAACAATATATTACTTCACCTTCAAAGACAAAAACAGAACTCAGACCCCTTTTTTCAATAACCAGTCAATCTAACTCCCCTTAACCCCTATAACATGACTCATAACAACAATGGTATTGTTACAAATCCCTCAGCCCAATAGAAGTAAATGATTTAGACTGAAAGGAGTTAAATTGTCACCTGAAGAGTGAATGCTCAGTCTCAATGCTTGTACTTCACAGCTGTCATAAGTACTTGTGCATGATTTTATATTCTCACCATCACACAGTACATCAGCTATGCAAACAATAAGTGGAAATAATGCATTTTAAAGGAAATGGTATACTCAACTTCAGAAAACAAACTGAACACATTCAAGCCACAGATGCAAAAAGTATATGGGTTATTTAATGTACTGGCCATTTCCTTTATGCACACACCACACACACACACACACACACACATGTTGTGTTTCCATGTTTTATGGGGACATTCCATAGGCGTAATGGTTTTTATACTGTACAAACTGTATGTGCTATTGCCCTACACCAACCCTACCCCTAAACCTACCCCTTACAGGAAACTTTGTGCATTTTTACTTTCTCAAAAAAACTCATTCTGTATGATTTATAAGCTTGTTTCCTCATGGGGACCTCAAAAATGTCCCCACAAGGTCAAAATTTACTAGTATTACTATGCTTGTGGGGACATTTGGTCCCCATAACGTGATAAATACCAGGTACACACACACACACACACACACAATACGAAAACACATGTAAATAATTAAACCAGAACATGCAGCTTTACATGTAACAAAAATGTGGCAGAACAAAAATGAGACACTTTGCTTAGCAACTTTACACGGATAATCAAATACCTTAGCTTGGGGGCCTCTTTTAGAAAATTCTAGGTAATTAAAATAATGTGGTATGATGATTGGTTTTAAAATGGGCAGAAACATACACCCTTGATCTGATCCACATTTATATTGATTAATCAAAAAGTCATAAGTACTGGTCTGTCTAATATAGTCAGTGTGAACTGAAGCACACAAATGCATTAACAATCTTAACTACATGTTGTGGTTATTGACATTTTCATACATTTATTTCTTTTGTTGTTTTATAGGCAGTCATGCTTGAGGTTTGGGGTAGGATTATTATTTTTATAATTATGATTATGCTCAACATTTGCATGATTCCATGATCATTGCTCTGGAATTGAGTCGTTTGACTGAAGTAATCCACTAGTTCCAGCTGCTACAAATGTAGTTTATTGTGCCATTGTTCTCCCCATATCATTTTGTTATCACGGGAAATGACACAATATGGGTAACACTTAAGTACATGGGTATTAACTAACAATGAACAATACTTCTACAGCATTGATTCTTAGTTAATGTTAATTTCAACAGTTACAAATGCATTATTAAACAAATGTTATGTTAACAATAGTCAATGTGCTCGTAAATAACATGAACAAGCAATGAACAATTGCATATTTATTACCTAACATTAACGAAGATGATTAATGCTGTAAAAATATATTGTTCATTGCTAATTTGTGTTAGCTAATGCATTAACTAATGTTAACAAGATACCTTATCATAATAACATTCTGTCACAAAAACTGTTCTGAAATGAGCTGTTACTATTTATTCATAAAATAGAGAAAACGAAGGCAATACTCGTGAAATATAAATTTAAACACCAGTCACAAGCCAAACTGCAGTTGACACTAAACAAGACATATGATTCATAATGCCATCAGAAAAAGCACTGAATGAGTTAACATGTTCTAAAATCCTTCTGCTGAACTATGATATGCAATTTGCCATCCTAAAACTATCCCAAAAGTTGCATTTCACATTTTAAATAATGTATAAACTTAAATATACATCATAAATGAAAACAGTGCAATTTTTATATTATACAGCTCTCTGGAGAACATGATTCTGATTGGTAAATCACAACATTCAGCAATTAATTTTTGTTTTTTTTAAATGATGACCATCATCTACAGCAATGCTAAGTACAGTAACTAACTGCTAACTAAGTGCCGGTTCTAGATTTTTGGAGGCCCCTGTTTATGATTTCATAAAACACCCAATATGACCTCAACCTCTTAATCTGTTCTTTCAGAGTTTCACTATCAACAAAATAAAACAGTGAGTTGAAACAGTCAGTGATTCAATAAAAAAAAAGAAAATTACAAACAACAGGACAAATACAATTAAAAAAGGATACTACACTTTAACTTTCAATTAAATAAATGGCTGAAAATGTGAACATATATAAATAAATGAAAGCCAAAGTGTTAACAGGACTATGGAGCTTTACAAAAATTTAGTTTTCCAGTCCTCTGGAGATAAAGGAGGGGCTGAACCAAACTGCCTAGCATAAAACACACCTGACCAATAGACCAGAGTCCTGCAATAAGCTCATGGCGTCAGAATATAGCTGAGTCCTGTCAACAAAAACGCAGCATATATGAAAATCATTGCCATTATAATCTTTACAATGATATTAAACGCTCTTCTCTTCATATGGTTTTCCTCCTCTCTCTTTCTCTCTCCTGGTCCTGACTGCTTCAGTGCTCTGAGAACAGCCACACAGCAGAAAAACATGATAGAAAAAGTAAGCAGAGCCTGACACAAGTACCAACACATGAACAAATACATTTGAAACTGAATGACAGCTAAAGAAGAAAACACACAGGACAAAAGAATCATTATCCAAGCCACAATGGAGCAGAGCACTTTATATCTGAGAGGTTTGAACTTCAGAAAGGTTACAGGATGAACCACTGCCAGATAACAGTCTACACAGATCAGACACTGAAACAGAGGACATCCGGTGATAGAAAAGCCTGTTAGAAATCCCACAACATACCAGAGATCTGGAAAAGCTCTGCTCACTAGAGACAAAAAAGACTGCAGACAGAGGACAAGCTCACAAACAGACAGATTGAGGCTGAAGAACTCTGCTGCAACTCCATTTCCAGCTCCTGTGACGATCAGCCAGATCACATAAGCATTTTCAGGAAGCACAACAAGGAGGCTGAAGATCCATCCGGCAGTGTAAAGATCCGTGTATGATGTGGTGTTGTTTGTGAAGTAACTGTTTGACTTGTATAAAATATCCATTTATTTCTCACTCTCTCACTCCCACTTTTGTACCTGCCATCCAAAAAATTGGGCAACAGATTATTTTCAAATATAAATGGAGGTACCGGTATAGTATGTTGAGTCAACATATCTGTGATTGAGTAAACATTTAAATATCCATGTACTGGATAATTAATCTGGAAATACACAAAGGCACTGTATGTGAAAACCACAGAAATTTACTATAACTATATTGATAAAGTCTGATATAACCTCTACCTTCGGCAGCATAATAAGAATTTGATGATTGCAAAGTTGACTTTACAGTAGGTTAAAAAAAACTGGTGATTAGTTCAACTTAATTTACCTGAATAATGTCAAATCTTACCACTATTTCAGCAATAACAATCTCTGTCTCCTAAGTTGATCAGTACAGCTCACATGCCAGAATCTACAATGCTGGATGTATTATTTGTCACATACAACTGCATGCAAATATCACAAATCATGTTACAGCCAGTGCAAATGTCATGATTCTTAGTAGCGTATAGATCAAAAACTAATTTGGACTGACGCTGACAAAAAGGTGATACATCACAGCTCACAGTGAATAATCCCCCACTATATGTATTACATATACAGAGTTCTGGCATGAAACTCTAGATGGCGCAGTCCGATAGGTCTAAGTCAATCTGACCTAATGACATCATTATCACATGGCACAGCTGATTGGTTCGCTCCTGTATTGGTAGCCAATGAGCTCAACGCATATCCATTTTGTTAATTAAACATTAAACATATTGCGCGTCTAATTAGAGTTAAGCCAGTCGGCGTGATAGCCAAGGCTCACATAGTCATAGCCCACTATTGTTAAGCCGGTCGGTGTTGTAGCCAAGGCTCACATAGCCATAGGCCACTATCGTTAAGCTGGTCGGCGTGGTAGCCAAGGCTCACATAGTCATAGGCCACTAGCGTTAAGC
>NW_015657293.1:1582705-1614357 GCF_001515625.1 Sinocyclocheilus rhinocerous
AGGCTCACATAGTCATAGCCCACTATTGTTAAGCTGGTCGGTGTTGTAGCCAAGGCTCACATAGCCATAGGCCACTATCGTTAAGCTGGTCGGTGTGGTAGCCAAGGCTCACATAGTCATAGGCCACTAGCGTTAAGCCGGTTGGCGTGGTAGCCCAGGCACATATAGATAGTAATACATGTAGTTCACATGGCTCTTCGGAGCAGCAGCAGTACATATGTCTTGGCGATAGATCTGCATTTTGGGGGGTGTTTTGTTCTTGTTTGGCTTGCATTTTCCCTTCTATGTCTTCTGCTTTCTGGGGGGTTATTTCATGTATGTTAAATTTGCTGCAGTAATATTTCTTACATGCTCACATGTTGTGTATGTATTGGCAGTAGCAAGTCTCAGCGTTGCAGATCTATTCTGCCAAGACCAAATACATTAACATTGTCATATACACTACCTTGCCAATCCCTCCGAGAGTTGTCATGACAGAAATACAGAGTTCTGGCATGAAACTCTAGATGGCGCAGTCCGATAGGTCTAACTCAAGAAACTACAACTCCAATTCTAGCCCCTGTGACGATCAGCCAGATCACATAAGTGTTTTCAGGAAGTGCAACAAGGAGGCTGAAGATCCATCCAGGAGTCTGAAAGCCCAAGAATGACACAGTGTTGTATGGAACCAGATAAGTCTCAAAAATAATTAATGCAAAAGATAAGATGCACACAAGTGTTACCAAATGCACATGCATGAAGCCTAATTCACGTGCACACACACAAAAAAAGAAAATAAAAATCACAAAAACCAATTCACGTGCCTATGGGCTTATGAAGCACATGCCTACCTGGATATTACATCATCACTATGAGACCACAGTTCAAGTAACAGTTTAGCAGAGATATATGTAGTAGATTGTTTCATTTCAGTTAACTAGAGTAGAAAAGGTGCATTGTTTAATAAACAATAATTTTTCACGTGTATACCATCATAGATATGTATAGATGCCCTATTTGACCACTTCAGATACGTTGACGCATCCGCCATTTTGGAACGGTCAACTTGACGTCATTCACCATAACAATCAATGAATATTCAAAGATATACAAGCGTACAACTTGCTGTTGTAGAGGCACACACTCAACGGGCTCAAAGGTTCGCAGACCGTTCCAAAAATGGCAGATGGCTTACGTATCGTGGCCCATAGAAACAGTCGCTAATGAGGCATCTACGTATATATATCTATGGAGACCATACCATGGGCCAGTTGCATAAACATAGCCTATATGTTATGACTCTGTCTTAAGAACTAGTTTGACCCAAGGAAAAATAACGCAATAAGAGCCAGGGGTGTAAACTTTTGAACAGATTGAAGTACTAAATGAAAAAAAATAGCATGCATTTTTGTACGATCCCTCTTATTTTGGTAAAATAATGAACATTTTGCACATACTGCAAAGTGTATGTACAATTTTGACCACATCTGTATACAGGTATATGCTGTTCACAGCTGTCCTGATATATTTACCACAGTGAATTCAACTGACCTAACTGTAGGGGGCTCCAAAGTCACACACACGAAAAAAAAATTTTTTTGTATGTTTTGAATAAACAATATCAATTTACATCTCTTTTACAAGTGATTTATTAAAACTGAGGCAGGAAATACATTTTTTTTGGACCATTTCTACAGCATGGCATTCAGAAGACAAATAAGTTAGAGATTTTTACACTAATTACAAAATTGACTGCATTCACAAAGCTCAATCTTTAACCCTCTTACTTTAACACTGTACATAGAACATGTAGGATTTCATTGCACTGTCAAACTTATGACAACAAAATAATGCAAACAACTTTTTAAGGTAGAAACAAAATGAACAAGCTCATATCAGCACTGTGAAATATATTGTGCATTTTAAGTATATGTGAATATATATATAAGTATAAACATATGCAAATATAAATTTTTAAGTATTATGTACAATTAAAGCAACAGGATGACATCTAAACAAACTGGTTTAATTCAAGTCCAATATTATAACATCACTGAGTCAACGTATACAAATTTAACAAAACATTTTAATGGGTTAAATCAGGTAGAATAGCTCTTCAAGGAAACTATTGCAAGTTACCACTTTTTACACTGCACTGCTCCTCAGATGTATACTAGTATTAGTTGTGAAGTATTTTGTTTTATTTATAGTTTTTTTTCTAAATGTGGGTAATAAAGATTAGGTTATTATTTTCATTAATATCTATTTATACATATACTGTATTACAGGTAAATGATAGAACATGGATTACAGAAACTTTTTAATGATAGTTAAAACAGAATTATTGACATTTGTGACCCTGGACCACAGGTAAATAAGCTTTCCATTGATGTATGATTTGTTAGGATAGGACAATATTTGGCCGAGATACAACTATTTGAAAATCTGGAATCTAAGGGTGCAAAAAAATCAAAATATTGACATGGAACATGATCTTTACTTAATATCATAATGATTTTTGGTATAAAAGAAAAAACGATAATTTTGACCCATACAATGTATTGTTGGCTATTGCTACAAATATACCTGTGCTACTTATGACTGGTTTTGTGGTCCAGGGTCCCATTTGATGAATGGCAGTTTCCGAACTCGGTAGAGAAAAAGAAGAGGCTGCACTAAACTAGTCAAAGCAAAAGAAACATAACTAACAGACTCGAGTTCATCAATATCATGTGTTGAAATCAAATTTGGAACAGCAAAAATAATATAAGGAGCATATAAGGTAACCAAAGTCACATTAGTTATTAGGATTAAATAAAATGCTTTTCTCTTCATGTGGTTTTCTTTCTCTCTCTCTCTCCCTCTCTCTCCTGGTCCTGACTGCTTCAGAGAAGTCCATTCCCTGTTCCTGTTACTAAAAGACAAATCACATAGGAGTTAAGAGGAAAACATAATAGAATTACATTTGTATCTACCAAGGAGGTCATTTCAAAACCAGCTTCCACTTCAGTGCTGTTGAGATCAGAAGAGTTTGATCCATCAGTGGTGAAGATCTCACTGAAGATGCCCATCTCTTCACAAAACTGAGATCTATGAATGAGATACAAATGTTAGTCCACCAGAACATTCTGGATCTGTACAGAGTAAACCTGATCAAAACTACTTCGAATAATACACAGAAGAAAAAGAGAAAAGTTCTGTTTCCAGTATACAGCGGCATAGTCGTCACAGATTCAAAATGCTATTCTAACTCACACACAAAAAAAATTCTAATCTTTTATACAAACAAGTAACATGAATGAACTCTTTACCTTTGTGCAGTCATCTTTAAAGATGATATAATTCAAGCAATTAAATAATAATAATTGTAATAAATAAATAAATAATTATTAGAAAGAGTTACATCTACAGTCATAGTATTATAGCTGGACTGTCTGCCTTCCAAGTTGATCTGTTAAGAGGATGCAGCTTGCATTTTAGTACATGTAATGAGTCCTGAATCCATGAAATGCAAATATATTAGGTCACACCTTATTTGATTTGTAAGAGTTTTAGCACAAGACAAAGAGCTGTTAAACTTGTCTTTAAGCAACAGTAACAGTATCTGTACACAAAATAAGTTAAAAATTCAACATTGACAGAAAGACAAATTTTAGAGAAGTAATTCAGTGTCAGATGAGTGACATGAAACGAACATGACAAAGTGTCACAAACATCTCCTCAAACCCTCCAAAAAGCACATGCTTTCAACAGTCACCTAATTACAAACAAATTCATAGAAAATACTGAAAACTGATACACGCACATAGATTTACAAAAACATCACACTGCGGCACTTCCAATAAACACATTTCATTCTTTTACTTTTTAAAGGCATAAATCCTGTTATTTGATGTGAGATCTATGTGTTTTGATAGACTATTATTTAACATAAAAGTATCCTACAGGATTATGAAAAATAGCTGGTCATGGACATCATATCTCAGCTTTCCCTCTATAAAATCAAATTTAAAGAGATTTAAAGGAATAGTTAAAAGGGGTATACAAGGGATAGTTTATTTCTTAAAGGGCTAGTTTACGCACAATTAAATTTTTGCCATTTTTTTTAAATAAATGATTGTTATTACACTTGACTTTTTGTCACATTTCTTATGTTTTTTTTTTTAAAGAAAGGATTAAGTTCAGAGATAAGTATAAGATAAGGTATAATCTATATAATGGTATATCATAACTAAAATTATTGCCACTGTGCATTGTTCTGCATGTTTTGTTTTTCATACTGTTAAAAAGTGGTTATGTTTATAGTCAGGGATAGGGATAGTGTGAAGGGTATATAAAAACGTAACTATGTAAATAGCTACAATATAAATTATATATAAAAAAAAGATTAGCTGTAAAGATGAAATACTGTTTTAGATACCGTCAGAAAAGTATGTTTTAGCATCTACAAAAGTACCTGTAAATGTTACATATGTATAAACGCTGGCACCAGGCTGACAATATTTACTTATAAAAGCATTGACAATCTTTTGATATTATGTGTTTTAAAACTGGTAACAAGATGACGGCACCAAAGTCGCATTCTAACCCTAACAGTAACAATACCATCTTAACATTTTTATAAATCAACATAACTTTCTGCTTGTATCTTTTATCAGGATGATACAAGATGGATTATACAGACTTCATAATGATGATTAAAGTGTTTATTAATATTTCTTGAAGGGCAGATTCCCTAAAGAAAGAGAAGAGGCTGCACCAAACCAGCCAAAATAAAACAAGCAGAAGTAAGAAAGTATAATGTGTCATCATTTGATGACCTAAATTATATAGCTACTAAAATTATATATGGAGCACTTATATCTTGACTGTCTGCCTTCCAATTTGATCTGTTCATGGGCTGAAACTCACACTTTAAAATCGGGGACATGTCCTGAATCCCTGACATGCAAACACATAATGGGGAAGTCGTGGCCTAATGGTTAGAGTCGGACTCGTAACCCAAAGGTTGCGGGTTCGAGTCTCGAACCGGCAGGGAATGTCATAATTTTGAAATTATTATTGTTATTATTTTATTACCGGTATATATATATATATTTTTATGTGAGAGATATTTTGTTTTCATAAACTATTATCTGATATAAAAGTAACTTACTATCTAAAGTATCTGATTATGAACACATCAAATGTCTGTATCCTCCTACTGTATATAATAGTGAATTTGTGTATAGAGTAATTTAATGAGGGACCAAAGTCACCATACTTGGCCACATGTCACGTCACGTCACTAAATCTACACACAGGTGCTGAGGTGACATTATAACTTTAAAAGATAATTCACCTCTACAGTATATACATGACAAACTAAGCTAAAATTTCCACATTAAGGGAATGACAAAGTCTTTCAGGAGCATCTGAGTGACCAGAAACCAATGATACTTTCAAATACATGCAATCACACCCCAAAGAGCCACCTGCTGCATACACAACACTGAAAACAGATACTCTTCTGTCACAATGGTTTAGCTCAAAAACAACATCAGCAGATGTGCACGATTTACCATAGCTGGACTGTCTGCCTTCCAACTTGATCTGTTCATGGGATAAAATGAACCTATCTGTTGCCAGGTTCCAGGATGCCTACGGAAACAAACCAAAGCAAGCCCCCCTAAAATTAAACAAACTGAAATAAGTTCAAATCTGTCGCTTTGGAAAAAAAGATATTGCTAACCTTAAACTGCAAATTTCCACTTTATTAACTTCCTAGTCTCACATTAAGTGGAAAAACAATTTCAAAGACGTTTATGATAACTGGATCTGGCAACACAACGGAGGCTGCACTTGTGCCTTCTCTGCCCTCTCACAACTCTCTCTCTCAAGTCCGGTTCACATGAATCGCTCTGCATCATTATCATACCATGGACTCTGAACAGTCTAGGCAAACCGTCTAAATTCAATTAAACTTACAGACACTCATAGGAGGAGATTTAAAGTACAAATTAGTCATTCAGAGAACTTCAAATTGAATTTGTATTAATATAGACAATTTACAGTGGTCCGGAACTCTGTGAGCTCAGAGCTGGCTATGGTCATGCTGCCAGGTAATGCTCAACACAGATCAGACACTCAAACAGAGGACAAACAGTGAAGAATGAAAGACACAAGTGTTAGTCCACCATAATAATATATTAGCATTAAACAAGCAACATTAATTCAGCCAAAACAAGCAACATTAATCAGCTCTTTACCCCGTCCTGTTATCTATAGTATAAAGGGGTGCAATTTTTTACATTAAAATAAATAAATAAAAATGAGTAGACAAATGTTATATCTATAGTCACTTATAGCTGGACTGTCTGACCGATGTGTTATTGAGATAAAACTTGTACTTTAAAAAACTCATAAAAAATGGTAAATGACTGGCAGCTACGGCTGCCAAACAAAAACCAGTTCCTGAAGAGGAACCCTTATTTTACAGATTTTTTCTTGTTTCAATTACGATAATTTACTTTAATTTTATGGTTTTTGTTTGGCAGCCGTAGCTGCCAGTCATTTACCATTTTTTTACGGGACTTTTTTTTACAGTGCAGATGTGCCACTTCCCGGGGGCACGTTCTGCTCAGGATTTCTAAATTGCCTAAAATAATCAGTCCCCTGGACGTGGCACATTTGGTCATCCTAAAAGACATAAAGTGACTTAATATTCTCTTTAAAAGACAGACTGTGTTCTGTAAAATGTTTACAATGGAGCTGTAAAATGTCCTGAAGCAAAAGTACCAGTATCTCCACAAAAAATAAGTAAGCATTTCAACATTAAAAGAAGATTATTAATTATGTTTTATAAACTAACATTATTATTAACCTATCATAAAAAGCACTTGACTATGAATACATAATATCTTTGTACCCCCCCCCACACACACACAAACAAAAAAGTACAGAGTAGAGTACAATAGGTCTTGTCAAGTTCAATTCAACTAAACTTTTGTAGCATTGAAAATTAATATCTCTATTAAATGTATAACCACATAATTTGATAACACAGTTTGGCAGGAGAAAATTATTTATGAATTATAGAGACTTCATAATGATAATTACAGGAAAGGGCAGTTTCCCGACTCGGTAGAGAAAGAGAAGAGGCTGCACCCAACCAGCAAAAATAAAAACAGCAAAACCAATACAGAAGGTAATTTCTGCATTATATATTGAATTAGAAAAGGTCATTAAAATCATAAATGGAAAATATATAATTAGCATGGTCACAGTAGTTATTAGAATGATGTAAAATGCTCTTCTCTTCATGTGGTTTTCCTCGTTTCTCTCTCTCCCTCTCTCTCCTGGTCCTGACTGCTTCAGAGCTCTGAGAACAGCCACAAGACAAAACAACTGGATGGAGAGGTAGAAGGAGAACTGTGCCATGATGAAAAAATTATAAAAACCAAGTGGGAACAAAAACATAATACCAATCCCACTAAAGACAAAAGTAGCCACCCAGGCAATAACAGAGCAGATCACTCTGTATCTGAGAGGTTTGTACTTCAGAAAGGTTACAGGATGAACCACTTTACGAAGATGGAATGATTGTTTTTGAATAAATAATTCAAAAATAGTGGACAAAGTTATATCTTTATAGTCACTTTTCTCTGGACTGTCTGCCTTCCCAGTTGATCTTTTAATGGAATGAAACTTCTCTTCTTTATCAGACAAGATTCTGAGGCATTCCTAAATGACATGCAAATACACAAGTGACGTTATTGCTTCAAAAGACCAGCGTCAACATGAGATTAATCTCAACATGTAAGTACAAGTTAACAAATAATAATTTCAGCATTGATAAAACGACAAAGTTCACATAAGTGATAAAGTCAAAGATCGCCTGCTTTTAACAACCATCTATTCACAAATGAACTAATTTAATATACTGAAACAAATACTCATCTATCACATGACGTTACAAAAACAATATCATGTACAATGAAATCAAACCAAAGTATCAGATTTGATTTGTCATGCGGCAAATGGTGATTTCAGCTTACTCAACCTCAGAGGTCTTAATGTTGTCAACTAAAATCATACAACAATGTCAGAATTTTGGCAATGTATTGATTCAAAAAAGTTCATCATTTTTATTGCATGGCATGAAACAAGTAAAAATTCCATTTCATCATGCAATTTTGTTTCATTTTAGTACAAATTTGTTTTAAAGTATCAATATCAAGATGTAGCTTGTAAGTAATGATCGATAGTGCCATATCGATGTGCACATCCCTAGAAAACTCGGTCATCATCTTTACTGCTAACATCACTGTAAAACCAATTTCCACCTCAGTAACACTGAAAAATAAGTAATGAGAGAAATTAGATACATCACTGGTGAAGATCTCACTGAAGATGTTCATCTCTTTACTGTGTGCAGTACTGTGATCTATCAAAACTTTGATCTATCAATGAGAGATACAATTCCACAGGAATAACATCATAAAAATTTAATAAATTATTATGAAGTTCTATTTATGCATGTAATGTTGTAAATATAAATTATTTGGCAAAAATGAGGATGTTAAAGGGATAGTTCACCCAAAAATAAAAGACCTTTTAACAGGGTCTTTACCCCTGTCCTGTCATCTGTAAATGTTTTTAAAATAAAATAATATATAGTCACTTATAGCTGGACTTTCTGCCTTCCATCCTTCACACCCCAATTAACCACCTGCTTCAATAACCTTCCACTTAAAAAAAAAAAAACAAGAGCTTGTAAAAAACATAAAAGTATCCAGAAATGTTCACAGCTGATAAGAGTCATGAGGGATTTCATACATATGAAAATCTCACAGACAGCGAGGTTCAGGCTGAAGAACTCTGCTGATAGTCCATTTCCAGTTCCTGTTACTATAAGCCAAATCACATCGGAGTTAGAAGGAAGACTAAACAGAACGGTGATGATAACTACAATTGAAGATGCTTCAAAATCAATTTCCATCTCCATGCTGTTGTTAAATGAGTAACTGGAAGTGTTTGACCAATCAGTGGTGAAGATCTCACTGGAGATGTTCATCTCTTCACTGTGTGCAGTCAAAAAACAGAACTGTGATCTATGAATGAGATATGAGTGTTAGTACACCAGAACATTCTGGGACTATACAGAGTAAACCTGATCAAAACCACTTTAAATAATACAATTTTACCTCTGTACTGTGCAGTTGAGAATAAGTAATACAAGTTATTCAAAGATTGTTTTAAATGAATATAAAATCACTTATATGCTCTTCTCTTCATGTGGTTTTCCTCCGCTCTCTCTCTCGCTCTCTCTCCTGGTCCTGACTGCTTCAGAGCTCTGAGAACAGCCAAACAGCAGAACAACTGAATGGAGAGGAAGAGGAAGAACTGTCCAAGATAAAAACTACAGTACAACGTAAAGAGAAACAAGAACCAAGTCATAATACCGAACCCACCAGAAACAAATCCTGCCACCCAAACAATAACTGAACACACCACTCTATATCTGAGAGGTTTGAACTTCAGAAAGTTTACAGGATGAACCACTGCCAGGTAACGCTCAACACACATCAGACACTGAAACAGAGGACGACCAGTAGAGACAAGAGCTTGTAAAAAACATAAAAGTATCCAGAAATGTTCACAGCTGATAAGAGTCATGAGGGATTTCATACATATGAAAATCTCACAGACAGCGAGGTTCAGGCTGAAGAACTCTGCTGATAGTCCATTTCCAGTTCCTGTTACTATAAGCCAAATCACATCGGAGTTAGAAGGAAGACTAAACAGAACGGTGATGATAACTACAATTGAAGATGCTTCAAAATCAATTTCCATCTCCATGCTGTTGTTAAATGAGTAACTGGAAGTGTTTGACCAATCAGTGGTGAAGATCTCACTGGAGATGTTCATCTCTTCACTGTGTGCAGTCAAAAAACAGAACTGTGATCTATGAATGAGATGCAGGTGTTAGTCAACAAGAATTATAAAAAGAGAACAGTTCTGTTCTAATTACTCAAAAAATGTGAACAAAGTATTTTCAATAGTTGCTTACAGCTGGACTGTCTGCTTTCCAAGTTGATGTGTTAGTGGGATGAAACTTGGGACCTGAAGCTTTGAAAAACGACATTCAAATGCAAATTAAGTGATGTAATATTTGCTTTAAAAGACCAATTGTTACAGGAGTGCAAGATGAAAGACTACACAATGAAAAAAAAATCTTCAATCGGTTCATCTCTACACATGTACAAGTAAAGATAAATAAAGACAGATAAAGTCATTCAGGATCAGCTGGACAGGTAATAATAAAACATCTCTTCCATCTGTCCATAACCATCCTTTTACAAACTAACTCACTTAAAACTCTGAAAACACATACTTCTCTGTCACACTGGTTTAGATGAATAAAAACAATCTCAGCTACAGTAAATCAAATTACAACAGATTTGATTAACCGAGACTATATGTATGATAAACTACTATCTGACATTGAAATAACATCATACAAATTGAAGTAATCCACATAGTAATCTCTGTATCGCCCCCAAAAATTGTAATTTTGACTTGTCGCACTTCAGAGCTCTTGACCTTCTTGCATGCATTAAACAATTAAGAAAAATCACCTATAAATGTTTGTTTTCTACTAAATTGTCTGTTTTTGGGTGATTTTACATTTAACTGTGCCTAACATTTTGTGTATGACTGCATGATTTTTCCCATTTTAGAAAACATTTTTACCATTCAAAGATTGACACGTAAAAAACAACATCATTTGAACCCCTACTACAGCACAGTGAGAAGCCAAACAAACAATATCATTTGATTTTTTATTTATTTATTTTTTTTGTAATTTTTTTTTGACTGCAATGATCAAGCTCAATCATTAAACTGTTACCAAAGCTGTCAAAGGAAAACATCAAATACATATTTCTTTAATTTAGAAGAAACAGAAATGTATCAATAACTACATTGCAAGCTGACATTTGCACCCAAACATGATAGTGCCTATACTGAATTACAGCATAACCAAATAAATACTTGTATGATTTTGTAAATTAAATTACATTATCTGAAATAACATCATACAAATTGAAGTAATCCACATAGTAATCTCTGTATCGCCCCCAAAAATTGTAATTTTGACTTGTCGCACTTCAGAGCTCTTGACCTTCTTGCATGCATTAAACAATTAAGAAAAATCACCTATAAATGTTTGTTTTCTACTAAATTGTCTGTTTTTGGGTGATTTTACATTTAACTGTGCCTAACATTTTGTGTATGACTGCATGATTTTTCCCATTTTAGAAAACATTTTTACCATTCAAAGATTGACACGTAAAAAACAACATCATTTGAACCCCTACTACAGCACAGTGAGAAGCCAAACAAACAATATCATTTGATTTTTTATTTATTTATTTTTTTTGTAATTTTTTTTTGACTGCAATGATCAAGCTCAATCATTAAACTGTTACCAAAGCTGTCAAAGGAAAACATCAAATACATATTTCTTTAATTTAGAAGAAACAGAAATGTATCAATAACTACATTGCAAGCTGACATTTGCACCCAAACATGATAGTGCCTATACTGAATTACAGCATAACCAAATAAATACTTGTATGATTTTGTAAATTAAATTACATTATATGACAGTCTCTCTCTCTCTTTCGGCTTATTCCCTTTATCAGGGGTCGCCACAGCGGAGTGATCCACACAACTGATTTGGCATGTTTTACACCGGATGCCCTTCCTGCTGCAACCCAGCACTGAGAGTACACTAACTCGTGCAACCCCAGTGCTTGGACACACTCACTCACTCACCAATTCTTACATTATCTGACAGTACTAAAATGAAAAAAATATTAAGAACTCAACTGAAAATAACCACATACATAACTATACAAAGTTGTGTAAGACTAAACTAAACATGCAGCACACAGATCAGACAAACAGAGATCGACCAGTGGTGGGTATTCCAATGAAAAATGCTGGTAAAGCAGAAAAAAACTATGAAGTTGAATAGATTTTGACAGTACAGATAACAAACAATTAAAGAAAAACATAATTCACAAACAGAGAGATTGATGTTGAAGAACTCTGATGCAACTCCGCTTCCTGTGGCGATGAGCCATATAATATGTGACCCTGGACCACAAAAGCAGTTTTAAGTCGCTGGGGTATATTGTAGCAATAGCCAAAAAAACATTGTATGGGTCAAAATTATCGATTTTTCTTTTATGCAAAAAATCATTAGGATATTAAGTAAAGATCATGTTCCATGAAGATATTTTGTAAATTTCTTACCGTAAATATATCAAAACTTATTTTTTGCTTAGTAGGCTAATATGCATTACTAAGAACTTAATTTGGACAACTTTAAAGGCGATTTTCTCAATATTTAGATTTTTTTGCACCCTCAGATTCCAGATATTCAAATAGCCAAATATTGTCCTATCCTAACAATCCATACATCAATGGAAAGCTTATTTATTCAGCTTTCAGATGATGTCGTCCAAAGCCGTCGCTGCAGCGAGCCCGCAGAATTCCCAAGCGTACTTCACGAAGGGGAGATCTAAGGAGGCGAAATAAGCAGCAATTTCCATGAGTGCGGTGGGGAAAAACCGGGAAAACAAAAGACTTTCAAAAACCGAAACCAAAAATGGGGAGAAGGGACGCCTTATACTTGTTTTTTTTTGGTCCTGTCTTCTGTCACGGGTTGCCAAGTGAAGGAGCACGACGGAGGCAGGTAGTCAAATGAAGAGTCTTTAATAACTTCATGTGGGTTTTATATTCACAAGTCAAAAGTAATTCAAAAGAAACCATCATATATTACATTTTGTAAAAAAAATAAAATAAAAAATACTCCATGTTGGGAGCAAGAGGAGAAAACAACCACATAACACGACAGAGACAGGACAAATAAACTGAGGAAAGGCAGGGCTATTTATATTAAACCAAACGATCGACTAATAAGATGATAAATGAACACAGGTGGAAACGAATTAACTACTCAGGCAACAAAGGAAAACTAGAACAAGGCAGGGAGAATAGAAACACAGAACATACACGTGACATTATGAAGAACCTGTCATTAAATAATTAAAGAGGACAGTTTAACCTTTCAGTTAAAATCTACCTTCATTATAGGCTATAGTTCATAGGCTATAGTTTTTCCATATTGTGTTATCGATTTTTTCTTTTTTCTTTTATATGCATTTGTCTAAAATGTTATTTTGAATGAAAACCTGACATGGAAGCAGACAATTTTTTGTCTAAGATTAATTGTTTTATTTTACAAACAAACAGTAAAGAAACTCACCTGAATAGTGAATGTTCAATCTCTCTAGATTGATATAATGCTCACTGCTGTTTTTATAGTCGCTTCACAGCTGTCACAACACATGTGTGCATGATTTCATTTCCATCACAAAGGACACCAGCTATGGTGGAAATAGGAAAATCATGAGGTTACAAAAGACAGTCTTGAGTAAACATGAACAGAAATAAATAAATACATATATTTGACCTCTCTATGGTAAACTTATTTGAAAACACAAGATGTTTAATTTACATGAATGCAAAAATAAATAAATAATTAAGCCACTTATGCTTGACTAATGATATAACCTGCAGAGACAGTCAGTAAATGAATTAAATGAATCATTTTGGTGAATTGATTCAAAAGAACTGAACAGGGCATTTTTATTTAATAATTGTTTCATTGAGTACCACAAGCAAATCCCACATTTGAGTTCTTTATTAAGTTAATGAGTGTAACTTAATAAAAACAACATCTATTATAAAACTTAAATATATGATTATGGGTGATATTCCATTACTGAAACAATTCAGAAGTGAGCTGTTGCTACATATTTATAATATTTAAGAAAAAAAAAGAAATATAGTTATATACTGTAAAATCATCTACATCCATGCAAGAAGAGCTTAGCTGAACCAGACAAGGCTTGTAGGTGTAGGAACCTTTTTCCTCGTCGAAGCAGAGACCAGGAGACGTTGGGATATCTTTCATACAGAAGTTACTCTTTATTGAGGACTCGCTGTGCGTCGCTGCAGTCATCCAAGTCTGACTATAGCTCAGCACAGTAGAGTTTATACCTTTCAAGGGGGAGGGATACATAGAGGTGGAGACAATTTAAACAAAGCATGAAAATGCAGTACAGGAATTAGCCCGTTACCGGAATTTCTCCAGCCCTGATCTCATCAGCATAACAGTGTCATTCAAATGCATAGGTGCTAATCCAATCAGCCTGACAGTATCGCCCACACCTTCACATTATCATAGAGACAAAGGTACAGCTGTGCCTTGAGCTTAGCATTCACCTTTAACTTGGGACCCTGCCCAATAGTCAGGAAGTGCATAAAGACAAAAGGTTAATGTCTCAGACACCTGGGCTGCCTGACTTGATCTTCTTAGAATGTCATCATCTTTACCTCAAAATGTAAAACACAATGTACATAACTTTTTTTCAGTTTATTTACTATTACAATGGAACCTAGATATAACATTTTATAAATTTGTAATCCAACATAGGCTTGTGCAGTTGCACATAATTCACAAATAAGCATGATGAAAAAGCACACCTTAATACTGTATAAACAATATTCAGATGATATAAGTACTATTAACTCAACAAAATGTCACTGTTGCAGTTTTTTTGTTGAATAGAAGCAGAAGAGTTTTCCAGCACGGTGCAGATAATGAACAGGCTGAACTAAATGAGCCAGCACAAAACATATATAACTAATTGACCAGAGGACTGAAAAACTCTTATTTGTTAAAAGACTGATTAAACCAGTCATAGTAAATGGAACATATGTGATAACCAAGCTAATGGTAGTTACTAGAATGAGATTAAATGCCCTTCTCTTCATGTGCGTTTCCTTCTCTTTCCCTCTCTTTCGCTCTCCTGGTCCTGACTGCTTCAGAGCTCTGAGAACAACCACAAGACAAAACAACTGGATGGAGAGGAAGAGGATGAACTGTATGGAGAAGTAGCATGTATAAATTGAAAAAGCACACCTTAATAATGTATAAACAATATTCAGATGATATAAGTACTATTAACTCAACAAAATGTCACTGTTGCAGTTTTTTTGTTGAACAGAAGCAGAAGAGTTTTCCAGCACGGTGCAGATAATGAACAGGCTGAACTAAATCAGCCAGCACAAAACATATATAACTAATTGACCAGAGGACTGAAAAACTCTTATTTGTTAAAAGACTGATTAAACCAGTCATAGTAAATGGAACATATGTGATAACCAAGCTAATGGTAGTTACTAGAATGAGATTAAATGCCCTTCTCTTCATGTGCGTTTCCTTCTCTTTCCCTCTCTTTCGCTCTCCTGGTCCTGACTGCTTCAGAGCTCTGAGAACAACCACAAGACAAAACAACTGGATGGAGAGGAAGAGGATGAACTGTATGGAGAAGTAGCATGTATAAATATAAGGGGGACATGTGAAAAAAACAAATATGCAAGACACACAGGAGCCAAGAGTGATTATCCAGGCCGCAGTGCAGCAGATCACTCTATATCTGAGAGGTTTGAACTTCAGAAAGGTTACAGGATGAACCACTGCCAGGTAACGCTCAACACAGATCAGACACTGAAACAGAGGACGACCAGTGATGCCTAGTCCAACTAAAAACTGTGTTAATGCTATAAGACCTGGAAATGGAAACCAGTTTGTGACTAGAATGAGCAAAGAGTTCACAGAGAAAAAGTTCCCACAAAGAGAAAGGCTGAAGTTGAAGAACTCTGATAAAGCTCCACTTCCTGTTCTTGTAACGATGAGCCAGATCACATAGGAGTGTATAGAAACACCAGACATGAAGCTGTAAGAAAGCATACACATTTCTAATATTCCTATTTCCCAAAATGGAAATAATGTGCGGTTGGTAGATGAATGCATTGTGTTGAAGTTCTCCATTAGTTCTATGTTTATCTTCTCCAACCAGAATGCTGCAATTGTAATCTATAGAAAGAGAGGTGCAAAAAAGTCACTAGCAGTCAACCTCAATCAGAAAATCTGAAAGTAAAATTACACAGGTAATTTTACGTAATTTAAATACAACCCAGAGTGAGATTCTACACAATACCCAAAGTACACCTAAATAATAAATTGCATTCTAATTTTATGCATCATACCATCTAATAATAATCTAAATAATATGTTGCTTTTTATAGTCAAAGGATTTAAAGTAGCATTTACCTGAAGAGTGAATGTTCAGTCTCTCTGGTTTGACAAAGCTCACGGCTGTTTTATATAACTAGTCACTTCACAGCTGTCACGATTTCAATGATTTAATTTTTCATGCACAGCTATGCAAAGTGAAAATCATGAGGTTACAAAAGACAGTCTTGAGTAAACAACAGAACAACAGTAGAAAATGTGTTTCATTTACATTAATGCAAAAAAAAAAAACATAAAAAAAAGATTGATTCATTTGTTGATGTAGTGTGAGATGAATTGCACAGCCACTTGCACCCCACACTGAGTTTGTTGAATATGCTTGTTACCTATGAATATATAATATGCGTTAATAATTTGCTTTTCTAATTTCTATTTAAGGTGCAGGATAATTTTATGACAAATCAGAGATTTACCAGAAAATACAATTTGTCTGGAGTGCAAAGTGCTGCACAATTTTGGGGAAAAAATATGTAATTTCATTTTGTAATTGCATAAAATGTGAATTGTGAGCAAAATCTCTTTAATATGAAATATGAGCCTCTTATGCTTCCACTAAGGGAAAACACACACACACACACACACACCTGGGGAAAAACATATGGATTTGCATAATTTTACTTAACATTTCTTTAGAGAGAATTATTTATGGTGTAAGCATTATTGAGAGGTACACATTCATGTAATGTATGTTTAATTCATACTGGCTAGAGGGCGCTCTCGCTCAGAAAGTCAGCATATGCCTCACAGACGTAATGTCTCATGTAACATATGACAATAAACACACAACTGCAACACTATACAGGTTATTTGAATTCTTCAAGACATTGCGCGTATTTTCAAAAGTATTTATAGTGTAGTTTGGGTAACTAAGATGTGTGTTTAACAATAAGTGTCCCACTTTACCAGAAATTACCATTTGTTTGGAGTACATGACCTCAATGTTTATTGGAATATATATACCTATATTACATTTGAAACTTAAATTAAAATGGGTATTTAACTTGCACATTTAAGTAGCCCACTTTACCTCTACTCACTCTACAGATAATATTTTCATTGCACATTCCTAATAGTTAATTTACATTTCACATTGGCTACATTATGAAAACTAAAGAGGACATTTTATAGCTTCCCTTTCAATTTTCATAATGTAGTCAATGTGAAACGAAGCATGCTATTCTTACACACAATGCATTAAAAATTTGTTTAGCTACCTAATGAACAATAGAGCTTTCTATTTTCCTAAAGCGTTAAACAAATGTAACAATATGTTGTGGCTAACAACACAATGGCAATCAAATATATGAGATCCTGACAGAGTGAGCAGGACCCCAATGTGAAGTGGATCATGTAAATGTCTTCATTTGGCAGACACTTTGATCCAAATCAACTAACGACAAGTGGACTAACGACTAATTGACAAGGTACACATATACAGTTTGATAAAAGGATAATGATACAAGGATTAATTAACTCAAAATGTTACCGGTGCTTAGGCAGGAGAAATTTCCAACTCGATGCAGATAAAGAACAGGCGGTACAAATCCAGCCAGCATAAAACAAATGTTACTAACTGAACATTCGAAAAACGCTCTGTCACAATAAATAACAATACACTTACAGTAAATGGAACATATGTGATAACCGTGTTCACAGTAGTTATTAGAATGAGATAAAATGCTCTTTTCTTCACGTGGTTTTCCTCCTCTCTCTGTCTCCCTCTCTCTCCTGGTCCTGACTGCTTCAGAGCTCTGAGAACAGCCAAACAGCAGAACAACTTAATAGAGAGGAAGAGTAGAAATAGCAGCAAGAGGAACCACATATACATATACAAATTAAATATGAGAAAAGTAAGCATGCAGATTAAATAGGATCCAAGAGTGATTATCCAGACCACTGTTTAGCAGATCAATCTGTATCTGAGAGGTTTGTATTTCAGAAAGGTTACAGGATGAACCACTGCCAGGTAACGCTCAAACACAGATCAGACACTGAAACAGTGGTGAACCGGTGATGGCAAGCCCTCACAAAAACTGGGTTAACCCTGGTAGACTTTGAAACGGAAACAATTTTGTGAAAAAGTCAAGCAAAGAGTTCAAAGAGTAAAAGAGCCCACAGAGAGATTGAGCATGAAGAACGTCTCGGTTACGTATGGTAACCCTCGTTCCCTGAAGGATGGAATTATTCAATATCACAGCACAACAGAATAAAACTATCTAAATTGAAAAGAGGAGTTTGTCACCTGAAGAGTGAATGCTCAGTCTCAATGCCTCAGGCTTCACAGCTGTCACAAGTAATTGTGCATGATTGTATATTCTAACTATCTCAGTACATCAGCTATGCAAACAATGACTGGAAATAATGCATGTTATGGTATTCAATTTTGTGGTACCATTTCATGGGACTCAACTTCAGAAGCCAAAAAGAATGCATTCAAGCAATAGATGCAAAAGTACATGCACAGGTAATGTGCAGGTCCTTTAATGTATAGATCATTACCTTCATGAAAACACTTAGACACAGATAATCAAACAACTTCGCTTGGAGGCCAATTTTAGAAAATTTAGGTAAATAAAAAACTATGGTATGATGATATATAATGATGGTTTTAAATGGTCAGAAACCTATATGATGCGTTCCACTCAGAAGTCTGAAATTCTGAGTTCCCAGTAATTTTTAAGTAGAAAGGCCCCTCAATTCGGAATTCCAACATGGAAACTCAGAGGCACTGCAACAGCCCTGACTTAATATAGCTGCTAAGTGCATAAACAGATTCACAAAGTACTTTCCAACCTCTATCTGTGAAATTGATATTATATTTAAAGGGTTAGTTCACTCAAAATGAAAATTCTGTCATTAATTACTCACCCTCATGTCGTTCCAAAGCAGTAAGACCTTCGTTCACCTTCAGAACACAAGTTAAGATATTTTTGATGAAATCTGAGAGCTCCCTGACCCTGCATTGACAGCAACACAACTGAAATGATGCCAGGCCCATAAACGTAGTAAGAACATCGATAAAACAGTCCATGTGATCAGTGGCTCAACTTCAATTTTGCGAAGCTACGAGAATACTTTTTGTGCGCAAAGAAAACAAAAATAACATAATTTATTCAACAATTCTTCTCCCCAAGCGACCTACTTCCGGAATTTTGGAGAGCACCACGACACATGCGCGCACTTTCCCCAGAACGTAATCAACGTAAACAGCATTGTTTACGTTCAGGAGAAAGAGTCGTGGTATGCTGCAAAAATATCTTAATTTGTGTTCCGAAGATGAACGAAGGTCTTACGGGTTTGGGGGTGAGGGTGAGTAATTAATGACAGAATTTTCATTTTTTTGGGTGAACTAACCCTTTAAGCATTATCTGTACAAAATACAGCTTTTGTACAGTATGTGGTTTTATAAATTAGTATTGCTATCAATGGACACATACATCCACATTTCCTTCTTGTATACTGGTACATGATCATCTTGGGTGTGCTGTCATCCCCAGCTCCAGTATCTGATGTCTTTCCTGTTTACCTGTCTTGCACATTATCAGGTTTGTGTCCCTTTTTTATGTTTATTAAACCACTTGCAATTAGATCTTCATATCTGCTTGTCTTCCTTTCTGTGTTTGTTACAAATGGAAACACTTCACTTTTTCAGTCTCATTTGTTAAAGGGTTAGTGCACCCAACAATGAAAATTAGTCCATGTTTTACTCACCCTCAAGGCATCCTATGTGTATATGACTTTCTTCTTTCAGACAAATCCAATCTGAGTTATATAAAAAATTGTCCTGGCTCTTCCAAGTGTTAGAATGGGAGTATGTGGGAGCTTTGGCTCAACAGTCCAAAAGTAGTCAAATAAAGCGCATCATTCCATATTATAACGTGCCTCACACAGCTCCGGGGGCTGAATAAAGGCCTCCTGTAGCAAATCGATGCGATTTTGTAACACAATTATCCATATTTAAAATGATATAAACCCCAATCTCTCACTTCTCCTAACTGTTGTGGGCGGAAGCCGTTACGGTGGATGCACTCACCGGTGTGTAGCACACTTCGAATTGCACACACACACACACACACACACACACACAATCCATTGGTTTTGTGTCCGCCCTCAATATGCACCTTTCTCCTAACTGTTGTGGGCGGAAGCCGTTACGGTGGATGCACTCACCGGTGTGTAGCACACTTCGAATTGCACACACACACACACACACACACAATCCATTGGTGTTCTGTATGCCCTCATTATGCACCTCAAGCTATCTCTATGAATGCTGTCGAAAGCTTTCTCGAAGTCTATGAAGTTTACATTCAGTTGCCATTGCCATTCTGCACTCTGTTCAATGATGTTACGTAGAACAAAAAATTGTTCCATACAGCCCCTGCCTTTTCTGAACCCTGCTTGTTCATTTTTAAGTTTCATCCACAGCTTTAGACAGTCTGCTTATGATCACCTTGGCGAATATTTTACTTGGAATTGACAGGAGAGTAATACCGCGCCAATTGTTCCAGTCGTTGAGTGTGCCTTTTTTTGGAATCTTGATTATCAACCCTTTTGTCCAATCATCTGGTACACAGGTTCCAGTCCAAACTGCTCTAAAAAGTGGTTCCAAGATTTCGGCTGCTGTTTCTGGATCTGTCTTGAATAATTCTGCATTCAAGCTGTCTTGTCCTGGAGCTTTGTTGTTTTTTAGTGACTTGATGGATCTTATAATTTCACTTTTTGTTGGTGGTTCAATGTTGATGTCAGGGTCTGCCTCTCTTTCTGAGATATATGCATGTACAGGTGGTTCTCTATTCAATACCTCTTTGAAGTGCTTAGCTCAACGTGCATAATGTTCTGTTTCTATTGTAAGAAGTTCGCCTCACTTGTTTTTAATTAGTGGGCTAACTGTGGAATAATATTTTCCACAAACCTGATTGGTAATTCTGTATAACTGACCTTGCTCACCTCGGGCTGCAGCATTTTCCGCTTCCTGTGCGAGCTCCTCAACAAAAGCACGGCGGTCAGCAAGCACCATCCTTTTTTTATTTGCCTCAATGTACTGCTGCTTGTATCTTTCTTGCAGCCTTACTGATCGAGTACTGATCTTTTGATTTTTTAACTTGCGTCTCTCTTCTATGGCTGTCCAGGTGTTTTTTGTGATCCATTCCTTTGATTTCTTACTTTCCCTGTATCCTAGACATTCTTCTGCACTCTGTTGGTATGCAGTCTTAATGTTTTCATACACTGTATTGATGTTGTCAACACTAACTTCCTTGTTCTTATCCTGTAGCGCTTGAAATCTTTTCCTCACTTGTACGACAAATTTGTGCTTTGTATGTAAATCCTGCAGTTTCTGGATATTTAATCTTCATTGCATGTGGGTCTTATTCTGCGCTTTCCTAAGTTTCAGTTTCACTATCTCTGTAACTAGTTGGTGGTCGCTTCCAACGTCAGCATCTCGCTTCACTCTCATATCCAGTAATGATCTTAATAAGATTCCGTTAATAAGCAAGTGGTCTATCTGGTTCTTATCTCTATCATTAGGTGAATACCATGTCCATTTATGAATATTACGGTGTGGGAACAAGGTGCCTCCTACAACAAGATTGTTGGTGCTGCAAAAATGAATTAATCTTTCTCCATTCTCATTCATTGACCCACATCCACATATTCCCATTGTACACTCATTATTAGTGTCATCATCTCCAACTTTTGCATTTAAATCACCTATGATGATCATTAGGTCTTTTTGTGCTGCTGCACAAATAGCATATAAAATAACCTGTAGCAGATCTATACAGGTGGAGCTGGGGAAGGTGGAGGGTTTCAGAGGAACTCTGAAAGCACGCTGCAAAATGCTCAAGTGAATGTTAACCAGCCATTTAAATGTAAAGCAGCAAGCTCACTGGCTGCATATGCAACATGAACCAATCAGCTTGTGCCAATTTATTTAATATCGTCATTATGTTAAGGACCCATCAGCCTGTGCCATCTAGAGTTTCATGACAGAACTTGGCATTTTTGTGAACTGAACAATGAATAACTGTATTTTTATGAACTCACATTAACAAAGATACATAAACACTATAAAAATATATTGCTCATTGTTAGTTCACGTTACATTAACACATTAACTAATGCTAAAACCTTATTCTAAAATGTTACAGCAATATGGCATTGTGACAAAAGAATTCAGAAATGAGCTGTTACAGTTTATTTATAAAACAGAGAAAATAAAATGCAATATACATGAAATATATAGTATAATAAAGCACACTTATAAACCTAAACACCAATGATAACTCTAAATTACATGTATACTTCTTCTATCTAGTCTACATGTATGACTAAAGAACTGAATATATGATTCATATCACCATTAGATACAGCACTAAATTAGCTAATGTGTTCCAAAATCTCAGGTATATGCAATTTGTTATGCTAAAATGATGCACAAACGTTACATTTAATTTTATATTACCTAAAATATCTATTCTAAAGTGAAAACCACTGTCATTTCTAATATTATTTTTATATTAATTGAGACAAAACAACTAAATGAAGAAGAAGAGTAGAAATTGCAGTGAATAGAACCATACACACATATATAAACTGTAAATGAGATAAAACTACATATGCAGAACAAACAAGAGCCAAAAATAAATAACCAGGCCACAGTGAAGCAGATCACTCTATATCTGAGTGGTCTGAACTTCAGAAAGGTAACAGGATGAACCACTGCCAGGTAACGCTCAACACAGATCAGACACTGAAACAGAGGACTACCAGTGACAATAAGTCCAAAGAAAAATTGTGTCAATGCTGTGAAACTTGGAAATGGAAACCATTCTGTCACTAGTGTAAACAAAAAAGAGTCCATAGAGAGAGAAAAAAAATCCACAAACAGAGATTAAAGTTGAAGAACTCCAATGCAATTCCCATCATGTTCCTGCGATGATAAGCCATATAACATAAGAGTGTCTAGGAAGACCATATATGAAGTTGAAGGTCAGCATCAAAATTGCTAATATGCCTGTTTGCCATAATGAAGATAATGTGATGTTGGCAGAAGAATGGGGTTCAGTGAAGTTCTTCATTAGTTCCATGTTTATCTTTTCCAACAATAACCATAAGAACAAAGGAATAATGTTGCAGTTGTGATGTATGGAAATAGATCTAAAGGCAACATTGCATATTAATGTAGGTAATTTTAAACATTTTACACAATACCCAATTTAAACCAAATTATATAATTTACATTCATGCATTTGGCAGAAACGTTTATCCAAAGTGGCCAAACATTGAATTCCAGGTACACCTTTATATTTTATAAAAGGATAATGATACAATGATTAATTATCTAAAAATGTTACAGATGCTGAGGCAGGAGACTTTTCCCAATCGATGCAGATAAAGAAACGGTGGTAAAAATCCAGCCAGCATAAAACAAATACTACCAACTGACCAGAGAATCAGTAGAAAGTGCTGTGTCACAATAAATATCAATGCAGTTATAGTTAATGGAGCATATGTGATAACCGTGTTCACAGTAGTCATTAGAATAAGATAAAACGCTTTTGTCTTCATGTGGTTTTCTTCTACTTTCTCTCTCCCTCTCTCTCCTGGTCCTGACTGTTTCAGAGCTCTGAGAACAGCCAAACAGCAGAACATCTGAATGAAGAGGAAGAGCAGAAATTGCATCGAGAGGAACCACATATACGTATATTCAGTAAATATAAGAAAACTATGCATGCAGATTAAACAAGAACCAAGAGTGATTATCCAGGCCACAGAGCAGCAGATCACTCTATATCTGAGAGGTTTGCACTTCAGAAAGGTTACAGGATAAATCACTGCCACGTAACGCTCAACACAGATCAGACACTGAAACAGAGGATGACCAGTGATGGCAACTCCTAACATAAAGTTAGCTGATAATATTAGACTTGGATACACAAAAAACTTTATGAGAAAACTTAGCAAAGAGTACACAGAGAAAAATAGCCCACAAACAGAGAGATTGAGGATGAAGAACTCTGATGCAACTCCACTTCCTGCTCCTGTGAGGATGAGCCAGATCACATAGGTGTTTGTAAGAAGACCAAACAAGAAACATAAACCCAAAATATTAAATTCAAGGATGTCAATTTCACTAAATACAAATGTTGTGATGTTGGTGGATGCTTCATCTACGGTGAAGTTCACTGCAGAGTTATTCATGTCTTCCTTGTCTGTCTTCTCACTACAAAATAATCAATAAATATTGCAATTGTGATCTGCAAGAGAGAAGTGCAAATGCTGAGGTCATTGATAGTAGTCAGACTTCATGTACATCAGTTAAATCACAACCAGTTGTGAAGGTAAAATAATGCAGAGTAAAACAGAATTGAAATTGCATTTCAGTGTAAAATGTCCAAAAATTATTATCCCTCAAAATCCTTACATCAGTAATTACAATGCATTAGGTTTTAAGCAAATTACCTTCAATGACAAAAAACAGAACTCAGACTCTTTTTATACAATAACTAATCCATCTAACTTTCTCATAACTCCTATAATATGACTTGCAACAACAATGAAATTGTTATATCACACAGCACAACAGAAGAAAACGATCTGAACTGAAAAGAGGAGTTTTTCACCTGAAGAGTGAATGCTCAGTCTCAATGCTCAGATTTCACAGCTGTCACAAGTAATTGCACATGATTTTATATTCTCAACATCACACAATACATCAGCTATGCAAACAATAAGTGGAAATAATGCAATTTATTATACTTAATTTAGATTTTGTGGTACCATTTAATGGTAACTTTTAATGGAGACTCTAACCATCACACAGTACATCAGCTATGCAAACAACAAGTAGACATAATGAATTTTATAATACTCAATTTTGTGGTACCTTTTAATGGTAACTTCAGAAGCCAAAGGGAATGCATTCAAGTCACAGATGCAAAATTACATCTTTAATCATGCACGGGTTATTTAATGTACAGGCCATTAACTTAATTTAAACATTTAAAAAACAAAAATAAATGTACAAATATGAAAATGCATTCAAATCAAACATGCAACATTACACATGCAACACACACAGAAAGTGTGGCAAAACACAAACGTGACAGTTCACCATGTCACTTTACACGGATAATCAAAACCTTTAGAAACTTGTAGGTAAATCAAATAACACGGTATGATGACATATAATGATGGTTAACTGGTTTTTAAACTGGACAGAACCTGTGTGTTCCATTTATACTCGAACATAGGAAAATCAGAGTTCCCAGTAAGAACGTTTGACTGGAATGGCCCCTCAAGCCGGATTTCCAGCTCTGAAACTCTGAGGAACTCCAACAGCCCTGACTCCCAAATTCAATATGACTGCTCAGCACATCAACATAAGTGAAATAGTAGCAATACACTGTTTATTAGCATTTCTGTTGGTCTGTGTCTAATGATAAAACTAAATTACACTTACACTTGGTAACACTAAACAACTTAAAATATGATTCATAATGGCCATGTTTTACATCACAATCAAAACAGATTACAAATACATTGCAAAAAGGCCAGACCAACATACTGTAGCCTTTTGGTTATCGGAGCAATGGTGTAGTGATTATTTTCACCAAAAGAGGGCGCTGAAAGCTACACTAACTCTACTTTGTCTACTTAGTAACATCCCAACAATTCATGTTAAATTAAAGGAGATAAGACTGCATGTATTTTATAACAGGGCCTCACAGGGGTAAGATTGCAGAATTGTTTTGCACACAATTTTAAATGTCCCCAAAAGTTCCAGTCACAATCCAGTAACCAACGCAACTAAACAACACTTGCAACAATTACAGAAAACACATACTTTGTGCTTAAAATGAGGCTAAAATGATAAATATTATGTTTATTTAGGAACAGTGGGAGTCATTAGCATAGGGACCAATTCTCACTATTAACTAGTTGCTTAATAGCATGCCTATTATTAAAATATTGGCTGTTTATTAGTGCTTATAAAGCACATATTCTGCATGACCATATTCTACATCCCTAATCCTACCCAATACCTAAACTTAACAACTGCCTTACTAACTATTAATAAGCAGCAAATTAGGAGTTTATTGAGGCAAAAGTCATAGTTAATGGTTTGTTAATAGCGATAATTGGACCTTAAAACTGTCCCCGGTGTCACCTTATTCCATGTCTATGTTCTCCAACCAGAACCAGAAGAACAAAGGAATGATGTTGCAGTTGTGATCTATGGAAAGAGAAAGGCAAAAATCACACATTAATGTAGGTACTTTTAATAATGCTACACAATACCCCCCTTTTTTTTTTAAACAAATTATATAATTTAGATTTACATTTATGCATTTGGCAGACACTTTACAGTGACTAGCATTGCATTCAAGGTACACATTTACATTTTGATGAATGGATAATGATAAAAGGATTAATTAACACAAAATGTTACAGATGCTGAGGTATGAGAGTTTTCCAAATCGATGCAGATAAAGAACAGGTGGTACAAATCCAGCCAGCATAAAACAAACATAACTAACTGACCAGAGAATCTGATAACGTTGCTCTGTCAGAGCAGATACCAGTCCAGTTATAGTAAATTGAACATATGTGATAACCAGTGATGACAAGTCCTAACAAAAACTGGGATAATGCTAGTAGACTTGGAAACAGAATCCATTTTGTGAAAAATATGAGCAAAGAGTTTATAGAGAAAAAGAGCCCACAAACAGAGAGATTGAGGATGAAGAAGTCTGATGGAACTCCAATTCCTCTTCCTGTAATGATGAGCCAGATCACATAGGTGTTTGTAGGAAGACCAATCATGAAACGGAAGCCAAAAACATTACATTCTAGAATGCCAATTTCATTAAATATAGATATTGTGAGGTTGGTGGATACTTCATGTATGGTGAAGTTATTCATGTCTTCCTCATCTATCTTCACCCAAAAAATTAATTAAAAATTTAATAAAAATAAATAAAGTAAACAAATAAATATTGCAATCACATTCTACAGAGAGAAGTGTGAATAGAAAGGTTTGGGATAGTAGTCACAACCAGTTTTGAAGATAAAATTTGAGGGTAAAATTAATGCAAATTATAATTACAATAATTAAAACAATATATTGATTTTCAAGTAAATCACCTTCAAAGACATAAACAGAACTCAGACCTTTTTATATAAAAACCAATCTATTTACCCTTCCCATAACTCCTATAATATGACTTACAACAACAAAGGAATCGTTATATATCACACAGCACAACAGAAGAAAACGATCTGAACTGAAATGAGAAGTTTGTCACCTGAAGAGTGAATGCTCAGTCTCAATGCTCAGATTTCACAGCTGTCACAAGTACTTGTGCATGATTTTATATTCTCACCATCACACAGTACATCAGCTATGCAAACAATAAGTGTAAATAATGCATTTTAAAGGCCATGGTGCTCAACTTTAGAAAACAAACTGAACACATTCAAGCCGCAAATGCAAAATTATGTCTTTTATCATGCATGGGTTATTTAATGAACAGGCCATTTCCTTCACACATGGGTCAAAAACGAGACATCCCATTTCGGTGTCCGCATCCAAATTAAATTTACAACGGTGATTTTATATACATAGAAAGCATATTAAATGCAAGTAAAGTATCTACTTTAAGGTTTCAAATAACTTTTGTGAAAATAAAATAGCGTAACAGACATTTGTGTAAAAATGAAACAACATACTTATGGTGACCTGTACTTATTCAAATATATAAAAGATTAAGTGATCAAACTGAATTTTATTACACTGAAAAAAATGTTTAATTCATCCAATTAAAAAAAATTAGGGTAATGATTCAGATCTATATTTTTTAACTTGAGCCAATGAAAAATAAATAACTTGCCCTAAGGGTTGAATGAATAACTTTAAGGTAAAAGTTATTTATTTTTAATTGGCTAAAGTTAAAAAATATAGATGAGATCATTACCCTAATTTATTTAATTGGATGAATGAAACATTTTTTTTTTTCAGTGTATTGTTTTAAATGATTAACTGTAAGGATGGGTTTTCCTGCTAAGACAGAATATGAGATCAAACACCCTGCTGAATGAATGAATGAATGAACAAGTAAATAAATAAATAAATAAATAAATAAATAATACATACATACATACATAAAACTCTCTAATTTGGAGAGATCTCAAAGTTCTCAAAGAACTCACAAGTTCCACTACGGCCCACAGGGCCAGCAGGCCCCATTTTACACCCAGCCATGTGCTTACTCAGTAGAGAAGACTCTCTCAACCACAACAGAGTCAAGAACAACCTCAGAGTTTCAAGAGATTGCAACTTCGGCCATCAAATGGAACCATCCAGATTTTCTTCAGAGGCTTCACGAGGCTCTCGTTCAACAGCCAAGTCAAATGCAAGTATTGTTCCTTTCACCAGACAATGGTTTGATTTAAGCTATTGTATACTGTGCTTTGAATTAGAAACTGATGGTTCTTTCAGATTGTCAACTCGGCCTCATGCTTCTGTCCGGTTTCATTAATCCAGTCTCACTTACTCTTCCCACGTACCACGTATGCGTGATTTGTGTGTGTGTGTGTGTGTGTGTGTGTGTGTATGTGTTTGTTTAGACTAGTTATGTGTTTGTGATTTAGTTAATAAAACTTTGTGCACAATACATATGAGTATTTGGTTCTGATTCCCTGCTTGCAACAAAGTCAATTTAACGATTTTGATCTTGTTACATGCTCTGAGTAGTACTGTACCTTAAAAAGGGTATTTCCCTTACCCTGGAAATTAACATTTATTTGAATAAATAAATAATCAATACTGAGCATTCACTAGACGAACTGGTCAATTGATTGTACTGTAAATTCTGCTTTATCAAGATAATTCTATTAACCTATCCAAATGTTAGAATTAATTATAACGAGTTATGATTAATTATTAATATTCCCCTTTTGACTTAATTTGCTACAAAAGTAACAATTTTGAAATACTTTGATGGTTGTATTTTTTTTTGTCTTTTATCTCAGTATTCCTATCAATGTTGTATAAGGATTTTTATACATAATAGTAACCCTAGAATGTGATCAAACAGTTTAAAGGGGTCATATGATGTTGCTAAAAATAACATTATTTTGTGTATTTGGTGTAATGAAATGTGTTTATGCGGTTTAAGGTTCAAAAAACTGGGCTAAGATATATAACTTTTTTTTTTATAACTGCAGAAATATGTTGATTCAGTATACACATTATCCCACCGGTCTCACCCTAAAACTCAACCGGTCTCACTTTGCTTTCTCTTTGTCTGTTTTTGTCGTCAAATCGCTTGGTTCATCTACTTTTTGTTTTTATGTGAACATTTCCATCTTCACTTATCGATCTCCGGACTGGATTTATAATCAATCTTTGAACTGTCCTCTTTTGGATGTTAACTTTGCCACACGCCTCACACCCCAGCGAGCCCTCTCCCCGGATCGATGGTGTGTTTGTTCCGCTTGACAGTGTCGGTGAGTGAGTCTCCACTTTCACCTTGATTCGTCGTGCCTGGTACGGCCTATCGTTTGTCTCGGGTTTGGCTAACGTGGTGCTACGCGGCCACACTTCACGGCGCTTCATGAGCCCTCGGCCCGGATCTAACTCTGTGGGTTCATACTGGGCACTGGGTTTCCACCTTCTCGCCGTGCTGTGCCCTGTGTACAACTGTCTGGCCTGGCTAATGTGGGCCAGTGTTGTGTGTCCTGTGTATCGTTGTGGTGAGTGTTGTGCTTCAAGTCATGTATGGAATATTTTTCTCAAATAAATCTTGTTTGGCCGTGAGACTGATGGCCTCTTGTGTTTTTTTGCTATTCTTGCTGTTTTCCATTCAAATTGAGTTTTGTTACACATCGGCGCAGTTGCGTCGTTTGACCTGTTTTTCCCGGCTGGATCCCGCCACATATGGACTGTGTAAAACTATTGGAATTGCTTGTCGGCCCCGCTATATTCATCACTCACCAAAACGACTCCTGAACATTAACTGCTCTTCACCTGCTTCTATCCTCTCTATCTGGTCTCATTGATTAAGCACATGGAAATCGTCCTCTAAGTATATACATCGCGGAGTTTGTTTATCATTGCTAAGGCCACTAGAAAATACCAAAGATGACTCTGTGCCTAACAAGAATGTGCAGCGATGTGGTAATTTTACCCTACCCAACACTTTCTTTAAATGGGAAAGGAACGTTTCTTCGGGACTTAATCTCACAGAAACCTGGCAAGCATCTAATGACTTTGTTGAACTTAATCTGCTTTCTCCTCCTGGTTTCAGTACTCTGACTAAGCCCCAAATTGGAGGCAGGGGTGGGGGCCTGGCGGTGGTCTATCGCCAGAGTCTATATATTGCGCTTTCTTTCTTTCATATTGAGTCTCCTTTCCATGAGTGACATCGTTTGAATATTTGCCATTTAAAATCACTAGTCACTCTTCACTGCTCATAATACTGGTGTATTGTCCTCCTAAAACAAACATGCAATTTCAGTCAGACTTGTGTGAATTGTTGACAGTTGCTTCTGCCCAATCTACAGCTATGCTTTTGCTAGGGGATTTCAATAGTCATGTTGATACTGATAATGTTCATGCTCTTGAGTTCATGTCTGTCCTTGATTGTTTTAATCTGCAGCAACATATTGATTTTCCAACTCATGTACATGGCCATACACTAGATTAAGTTTGCTTTACTGGTATCGACATTAATGCCTTAAAAGGCTCTGACATAGGTATCTCTGATCATAAACTGATTGAATTTTCTTGTAATTTTTACATTCCAAAACCTGTTGTTAAATCCTTGATTGATTATCGTGCATGGAAATTGGTTGATCCTCTGTCATTTTCTGCTGCACTCAGTGATTCCCCCGTCTCTGACTGCTGCAGTCTTTCCAGTGCTGAAGACATTCTTAATGTCTATGATGAAAGTATTTCTACTATTTTGAATCATTTTGCTCCCTTAAAATCTAGACAGGTCCCTTCCTCGCACACTTCTCCTTGGTTCAACACTGAGCTTAGGGCAATGAAAACCAAGGCCCACTGGCTGGAAAGGCTTTATAAGAAAACTGGCCTTATTGTTCACGCCTTGGAATACAGTGGTGTAATGTAACGTAATAAGTAATAATTAATAATGTAATAAAAAAGTAATAATGTAACTTCGTTACAGCACTTAAGTATTTTTTGGGAGTATCTGTACTTTACTTGAGTTTTTATATTTCAGCCAACTTTTACTTTTACTCCACTACATTTCTTAAATAAAATGTATACTTTTATACCCTGTAACTTACATGCAGCAAAGTTTCAGGAGTGACATACATTCCACATCCCTCATATAAATATGGGATTCACTTTTGAAATAGCTTGTTTACAATCAGGGTTAGTTGCTTAGCCTATATCCATCGCCTTAATGGCAGGCAAGTATTTCAA
>NW_015657293.1:1614409-1616085 GCF_001515625.1 Sinocyclocheilus rhinocerous
TTCTGACTGTGTCACCCTGTATCTATTTATATATTTCTTTATTAATATCTTAATATATTATTATATCTTATATTAATCATTTGCACACACGAGCATTATCCGGCTCCGCTCCTCCCGACCGCAGACGCAGGTTTACAAGCCACTTTTTCCTGTGTTTTTCAACCAATTTTTGACTTTTCCCCACTTATGACCAACACATTTTCGTACACGATAAAAGCTCCTTGTGGTTTCTCGGTTTGGCCAATTTGAGCATCCATAAACAACGCAAAACACAGGCATTTTGAGTTTCTGCTAGTGATTTCTATGGAGAAAAATCACTTCCTGCCCTCGCGCGTCATCAGTGACGTCATGTGCAAACAACCTATGTCATCTGGAACTGTACCATCAGAGCTTAAAGGGTTAGTTCACCCGAAAATGAAAATTAGCTTGTTTTACACTCACCCTCGAGGCATCCTAGGTGTATATGACTTTCTTCTTTCGGACGAATCCATTCGGAGTTATATTAAAAATTGTCCTGGCTATTCCAAGCTCTATCATTGCAGTCAGCGGGTGTTGCAGTTGAACAAGTTGAAGTGTGCGCATCCACAATAAAACGTGCTTCACATGGCTCCGGGGGGTGAATAAAGACCTCCTGTAGCGAATCCATGTGTTCTTGTAAGAAAAATATCCATATTTCAAACGTAATAAACACTTTTCTCTCACTTCCGCTGAGTGTCATACACTGAAGCAGTTTCGGCGGATGATGCAGCACGTATGGTCACTTTCACTAAACTTTGCTGCATGTAAGTTACAGGGTATGTGGCTGCTGGTCCTGTTAGCAGCACGTAAAACAAAACTTTTATTCAAATTCTGAATTGATTATAGCCTAGACAGCGAGCAAATAGCGCTTCCATATAATCACTAAAAAGCGGTCACTCACTTCAATTAATCGCAATCTCACAATGTTCCTTTATAATCAGTGAAGCTTTCTGAACTGCAAATAATATCTTATTTACATCGTGTCTACGTGTGGCGTTTAGCACTGTGTGAATTCTGACTCTCTCATGCTGAAAGCGTGAGAGTTGGCAGCCCTGTATCTATTTATATATTTTTGTATTACTATCTTAATATATTACTATATCTTATATTAACCATTTGCACACACGAGCATTATCCATCCTAGGTGTATATGACTTTCTTCTTTCGGACGAATCCATTCGGAGTTATATTAAAAATTGTCCTGGCTATTCCAAGCTCTATCATTGCAGTCAGCGGGTGTTGCAGTTGAACAAGTTGAAGTGTGCGCATCCACAATAAAACGTGCTTCACATGGCTCCGGGGGGTGAATAAAGACCTCCTGTAGCGAATCCATGTGTTCTTGTAAGAAAAATATCCATATTTCAAAGGTAATAAACACTTTTCTCTCACTTCCGTTATCTGTTCGTGGAAGCCGTTCCGGCGGATGACGCAGCACGTCGGCGTTGCGTGATTAGTGACGAATGCGGAGAGAGAACAAAACAAAACACCGGTCACAAATTAGAAGTACAAAGCGAGGATTTGCAAAGAAAAATGTCGGAGGATTTCGATATAAACCAAGAGGAGACTGGTTTTCCTTTGCTAAAGTAAACTTTACTTCATTTGCTCTCCCGTTAACAAACGTTGGTTTTCACGAGACTCACCGGCGCATGCGCAACGCC
>NW_015657293.1:1616282-1621222 GCF_001515625.1 Sinocyclocheilus rhinocerous
TCGGATTGCATCGGCTGTGGGGATGAAGACGACAACTCCCATGATTCCACACTCAGTCACGGCATCATCAAACTACGCCTTTGTCTCTTTGTTTATTTTGAATATGCGCCCTCTAGCGGCGAAAATTACATATTGTGCCTTTAACTGAAATAAACCAGGCTTGATGACGTATGCAGCCTGAAAATGCGACTTCCAGAGGATGCAGCCTTTCGTTTGAGAAACGGCCTACATGTTGTGGTTAACAGCATACTGACATTTCCATACATGTATGCTGATGCTACATAGGAGGCTATGCTTAAGGTTTGGGGTAGGATTATTTTTGATATTTTTATGACTATTATTTTTAACATTTGCATTATTCCATGATTGTTGCCCTGGAATTGAGTCATTTGACTAAAGTAATTAGTTCTAGCTACTGCAACTCTGTTTACTGTATTGTTGTTCCCCACATATCATTTCTTTCTCAGTGGACTCTAAACAATATGGGTAACGCTTTACTTTAAGGTTTTATTTGCTAACATTACTTAACTACATGAGTTAATATGAACTACAGTAACAATGAACAATACTTCTACAGCATTGATTAATCTTTCAACAGTTACATATACTTTTTTTTTTAAAAATGTTAACAAACAATCAACAGATGTATTTATTAACTAACAAAGATGAATAATTTTGATGCTGTAAAAATATGTTACTATTTATGAAACAGAAAATAAATAACAATATGCATGAAACATAATGTATGAATCAAAAAATTTATGATACATCCTAATTACACTTGCATTAACACAGAAGAAGAAAAAAAGTTTCAAACAGTAATGCCATCAAATTTAATTTAACCTAAAATATCTGTTCTAAATAAATATAAGTGTAATTTTTTAATAATATTATACGGTTCTCTGGAGAACATTATTCTGCCTGGTCAGATATTCTGCTCAACTTGTGTTCTATCTCTCTTCAATCTCTAGAACGTGTTAATCTCTCAAATGAACTTTCCCTGTCTATGCATTTATTTATTTAGCAAAATTAACAAAATAAAACTATCAGGTAAACAGGACTCTGGCACAAAGCAGACAATAGAAAGGATTTATAACCAAATCTCTCAGTTACGTTTTTTTGTTTGGAGAACAGAAGAAGAACAGTTTTCCAGTCCGGTGCAGATAAAGACCAGGCTGAACAAAACCAGCCAGCATAAAACAAATATAACTAAGTGACCAAGCGATCTGAATATCCTGCAGTGTCGCAATAGAGTGCAATCCAGTGATGATAAATGGAACATATGTGATAACCAAGCTAGCAGTAGTCACTCGGATTAAATAAAATGCTCTTCTCTTCATGTGGTTTTCCTCCTTTCTCTCTCGCGCTCTCTCTCCTGGTCCTGACTGCTTCAGAGCTCTGAGAACAGCCACAAGACAAAACAATTGAATGGAGAGGTAGAGGACAAACTGCAGTGAGTAGAACCATACATATACATAATCAGTAAATGAGAGTAAACTGAACATGCAGAACAAACAAGAGCCAAAAATAAATATCCAGGCCACAGTGAAGCAGATCACTCTATATCTGAGAGATTTGTACTTCAGAAAGGTTACAGGATGAACTGCTGCCAAGTAACGCTCAACACAGATCAGACACTGAAACAGAGGACAACCAGTGACAATAACTCCAAACAAAAACTGCATTACTGCTGTGAGCAGGGCCGCATTAACCATTGGGCTAGGCGGGGCTGAAGCCCCGGGGCCCGAGCAAGGAGGGGACCCGTGGTTGGCTGTGGAGTAGATTGATGGACATCGGTAGCGCCGATCGCAAAAGCCCCACCACGCCCCTCACTTTTTAGCGCGATTATTTAGTGGAGTTTTTCCGTAAATTCCATGCCATTAGAGATTAAAATGTCACATTTGAATTTAGTTTACCAATCAAATGCATTTATTATATATTTTACTTTTGAACAAACTGTGCACGTAGCCTATCTATCAGGAGATCGCTGCGCCCATGGGCGTTGCTAGGCCACTTTTATTTTTCATTTCATATGAAAACATCGGCAGACTTCGGCTCCTCCCCGTCTTTCAGCGCGTTCTTCAATAAGCAGACCGCGGCGGCGCAGAGCGAGAAACAGAGGGCAAGTTGTGTTTAAACGTTCGAATACACATAGTTATCTGTCAAAATGCCTGTCTCCTCGTCAACACAGTCATTTGTGTCTTAAATGAACGTTAATAGTTAAAGATAAAACATGTGCACTAGTTGGCTATTATGAGATACTGGCATTAAATTATGAGATTTTAAAGGGATATAGTTCACCCAAAACTTAAAATACTTTCATCATTTACTCAGTTTCAAGTTGTTCTGAACCTGTATGAATTTCTTTGTTCTCCTCAACATAAAAGAAGATATTTTGAAGAATATTCTTAACCACCAGAAAGTTTCTGGTCCCTGTTGACTCCAATAGTGTTTTTTTTCCTTTTTTTTTTTTTTCATACTATGGAAGTCATGGGGACACAGAAACTGTTACCAGTAGGCTATTGTTACAAATATATACGTTTGCATTCAACGTCAGAAGGAAACTCATTCAGGTTTAGAACAACAACAACATAACTTAAATTTTTGGGTGAACTATTCCTCCAAAGCAGCCTAATATGCTGTTGCTGTTTGTGTCAATAAAGTAAATTAAACATTAGAAAGAAAATCACTCACTGTCCTTGACCGAATCGCTTTTGTAAAATAATGTATATTGAATTTATGCAGCGAAGACCATTCAGTCTATTTGTAGTCTATTTATTTTATAAAATATAATATTTCTTATTCAGTGCTTTAAGTGTTTGTAGGTCTATTTATTTGTTCTATTGTAATTCATGCCTGTTTACTTGTCTTCAGTAAGTTTGTTTTTACTTAGGCTAGTATTTTTAATTTTTAATTTTGTGATATTGGAATTGGTAACAAGAATTGTGAAATTGCAATGCATCAAAAATTTTGATTGGACAAAAATCCTATTTTAAGCTATATATATCATTATTGTGATGGGGGGCCCTGCAGTAAGTCATAGCCCCGGGACCCAGTGAGGTCTTAATGCGGCCCTGGCTGTGAGACTTGGAAATGGAAACCATGTTGCGATTAGAGTGAGCAAAGAGTTCACAGAGAAAAAGATCCCACAAACTGAAATATTAAGGTTGAATAATTCTAATGCAATTCCATTTCCTGTTCCTGTGATGATGAGCCAGATTACATAAGAGTGTGTAGGAAGACCAGATAAGAAGTTGAAGGTCAACATCCAAATTTCTAATATGTCCATTTTCCAAAATGAAGATACTGTGAGGTTGGCAGATGAATGAAGTTCAGTAAAGTTATTCATTAGTTCCATGTCTATCTTTTCCAACCAGAACCAGAAGAACAAAGGAAAAATGTTGCAGTTGTGATCTATGGAAAGAGAAATGTCTAAGTGTTTCAAAGAAAATCAATAAAAAAGCAGATGATGACACATCAACTGACACATTAATGTAGGTACATTTTATAATTCTACACAATACACCAATTATATCCAGAAAATAAATACATAAATATAATGCTATAAAACAATACTAATTTAAATGTGTTTAACATTCAAATATTAAGTTCAAATTATTATTAATATTTTTTCCCCAGAGTTCAACACAGTTTTACTTAACTAATCCATCTAGCATGCTCATAACCCTTGTCCTGTCTCAACCACAATGACTTTGTTATCATAGAGCAGAGACAGACAATGAATGAAGTGAAAAGAGTTTGTCACCTGAATAGTGAATGTTCAGTCTCTCTGGTTTGACTGCTGTTTTATATAGTGACTTCACAGCTGTTACAAGACCATGTGTGCATGATTTTGCTTTGTAAACATCACATATAACATCAGCTATGCAAATATTTAAAGTGAAAATCAGGAAGTTAAAAAAGACAGACAGTCTTGAGCATACATGAACAGAAAAAAATAAAATAAATTATTCTCTGTGGAAAACTAACATTTACCAACTAAAACACTACTTAGAGGATAATTATAAAAAGATAGATAGTATTACAGATTAAGTACAAGTATAGGCCAATTACTAAGACTATTCTGTCTATTTGTCAGAATAAGCATACTTAAGTAATTCTGTAGATGTTCATTCAAATGAATTAAAACATTTGAATAGACTGAGAAATGGTGAGCTTTTTTTTCCCTGTGGACATTACGATGAAAAATAAATTAATGTTAGAACGTGATGTTAATAAATACTAGTAAATGTTTTTGTGCAAACAAATAAAGCGGTGCAAAAAAGGTTATGCACAAGTCAATTTAATGTGGTGGACCTCTCTAAATAAAACGTGAACGTTATTAATAATTACAATTAATGAACAAAGCTACAAAACTTGAAAGCAAGAGAGGCAGGAGAGTTTTCCAATGCGATGCAGATAAAGAACAGGATAAACAAAACCAGCCAGCAAATAACAAAACAAACAAATGCACCAAAGTGCACGGATATTCTGTTTTATTAAAATGGTAAAGAATCCTGAGAGAGCAAATGGGACATATATGATAACTGTGTTCACAGTACATATTAGAATTAAATGAAAAGCTCTTCTCTTCATGTGGTTTTCCTCCGCTTTCTCTCTCCCTCTCTCTCCTGGTCCTGACTGCTTCGGAGCTCTGAGAACAGCCACAAGACAAAACAACTGGATGCAGAAGAAGATGAGGAACTGCACTGAGAAGAACCATGTATGCGCTATAGTATATGGCGAGATGAACACAGAGAAAAAACATGAGCCAAGAATCATTATCCAGGCTGCAGCGGAGCAGTTCACTCTATATGGCGAGACACAGAGAAAAAACATGAGCCAAGAATCATTATCCAGGCTGCAGCGGAGCAGTTCACTCCGTATCTGAGAGTTTTGTACTTCAGAAAGGTTACAGGATGAACCACTGCCAGGTAATG
>NW_015657294.1:0-14457 GCF_001515625.1 Sinocyclocheilus rhinocerous
AAAAAAAATGCAGCCACTTTAATTGTGCTGACAACTTTCTCGCGAAATCCCATCCCCCCACCACCTCAGGCTTGGGTCCTGTCCCAAATGGCTCCCTAAACCCTCGTGGTCTTCCTCTGAGTCCGCACTTTCGTGACATAATGCCGCTTTGACTGTCATGTGAAGTGATACTAAAATAAGAACAAATGAAGATATCAGATGCAAAATCCGTCTGAAATTTTCTTCTAAAATAATTTTTTTCAGGCTCTTATGTTTATGTTCAGTTATTTCACTGTAATGGTAATGAATCTCGCGAAATCCCATCCCCCCACCACCTCAGGCTTGGGTCCTGTCCCAAATGGCTCCCTAAACCCTCGTGGTCTTCCTCTGAGTCCGCACTTTCGTGACATAATGCCGCTTTGACTGTCAGGTAGAAGTCTGCTGTGGAGCTCGCACCAGTGCGGATCAAGGGCGCATAATGGCCGCAAAGGGGGCGCTCGTGAGCACCCTTCTGAACGCTAAAATAGGTGTGTTCAACTTCATGCAGCGCTGTGCAGACCGATCGGCGAGAGTAGCCGCTTGCAGTCGGGGGCGGAATTGAAAGCGGATTTCACCACACCCACCCCAGTTAGTAATATTCCACCATGGTGCTTTCCTGAGGTAAATATAGATTTTAGTATCCTTGAAAAGAAAAAAGAATGGAGAACGGAGGAAGTGGGAATTAAAACAAGCATTTACCTAAGGAACAACTGCTATAATTATCTCAAAATTTATACAGACGGATCCAAGAGCCAACAGGAATGTGTGGGAGTTGGAATTAATATCCCAGAATTTAAAATTAATATTTCGAAAAGATTATCTGATCAGTTAGCTGTATATACAGCAGAAATCATTGCAGCCATTATTGCATTACAGTGGGTTGAAGAGGTCAGACCTGATAGGGTGGTATTATGCACAGACTCCTTAGCTGTCATAAAAAGCATACAGTCAATGGCATCTGTCAGAGAAGACTTATAGAGATTCATCACAGTTTGTTAAGATTACATCAGGGTGGTATAGATGTTCGATTTTTGTTGGGCACCAGCGCATGAGGGAGTGAAAGGAAACGAGAATGCAGACAAACTAGCAAAAGAGGCAGTACAAAAGGAAAAACAGGAAAGCAAAGGGATATTATAAAATACAAAAGTCTGTCAGTATTAAAAATTATAGGGAAAGGACCAGGAGGGAAGAAATTATAATGACAAGACTGAGAGTGGATCACACAGGATTGAATGGCACCTTGTTTTTAATGAGGAAAAGGAATAGTGGAAACTGTGGGGTTAAAGAAAATGCTGAACATATCATGCTGCACTGTATATTATATGAGGTGGAAAGACGGGTTTTTCAAGATAGGATTCGGGAGGCAGGGCGGGAGTGGAATTTGATTGGGATACTGGGAACAGAAGGAGAGGGAGAGGGGATAAGAGTTACCCGGAAGGCATTATTTAAATTTCTTAAAGACGCAGGGTTGATGAACAGAATATGAAAACACTCTAAATGACGTAATGTTGCACACTCCTGTACAGTAGGTGGCGGTATGCACCTTAAAGTTGTTTGCAATCCGCCATTAACCAAGAGAAGAAGAAGAAGAATTCCCATCCTTCATGCGGCACGCACTGAATCGGGCCGGCACCATTACTCACTGACTGCTTTGCTGTAATTTTTGGGAGGAGACGTTTGCCATCAGTGTATCCAAGGCAAGGGTTTTTGGGAATTTTGGGGGCTCAAACTGCTTGAGGTTGTATATGGTATGTTTACTTGCTGTTGAATTATTTATAACATTCATGTGCAAACAGAGGTTATTCGGTAGAGTTGAGTTTGTTCTTTGTAAATCAGTGGAATCAAATCAGTTTGATTGTATGCAAATAATTGTCCATACTTGGACAAACAATACTCCAAATTATGAGAATATGGACCAGGTGTACTGCTTATTTTAGTGAAAAATAATCACAAAACTCAGAGTTTATAATAAATAATCAAATTCAAACTTCATTAAAGACAAGTACACTAATACATGTGAAGTGATACTAAAATAAGAACAAATGAAGATATCAGATGCAAAATCCGTATGAAATTTTCTTCTAAAATAATTTTTATCAGGCTCTTATGTTTATGTTCAGTTATTTCACTGTAATGGTAATGAAAAAGACCTATACATTGCCTGATTAAAAATGATATTTTTTTGATGGACATATTTTGACATTTGGGATTAAATGTTGAGACAAATTTAATTTTTGTGTGAACTATGCCTTTAAATGTTGCCCTGTGCCATTGTTTACACAGAAACCATTTGTTTATGATAGAATATTATATCTGATACCATTATTGTGTTTCCTGAAAAATGTAAAAATGGAGATGACTGCTTATTTATCGCAAGGGCTTAAATATGGAATTTAATCTCACTTTAATGCTCTTTGTGTTTTACAAGAAGCTTGAAAAAAAAAATCTTTTACAAACCAAATTACCAGATAAGAGGCAGACAAGTCAGTGTCAAAGTGGCTAATCGGTGACAGGGGAGGAAACCGTTCTGTGAGGTCACATAGTGGAGAGTAAGATGGGTAAATCTTAAGATATTCTTGATTTTTAAATGGAAACACAATCTTTAAAAAGACAAGAATTATCTGTTTTAACTGTGAAAAAAAGTGGCACAGTGGTTGATTAATTGTTTTCTTTTCAAATGGCCGTTGGGAGAGCAAGGACAGAGGAGTGTAGAGCTGCACTGTTGGTTTGTTTGTGAAATAATGTATTTTAGAGTTTTCAGATATGCATATGCAAGCAATACAAGTTATGCCAAATAATGTTTGTCAGGAGCTTCACTTTAACTTTTTTAAAGATACTTATGTTTTATAAAATTGTAAATGTACAAGTTATAATGGTCATTTTCAAATTATTCCAACAAAACCTTGCTTAATAAAGCATGCAGAATACAATTTATGAAGTTTTTACAAGAAATAAAGTTTTTCAGGAGCTTAAAATTAACTTTTTTTTTTTAGATACTTGTGTTTTAAAAAGTTGTAAATGTACAAGTTATAATAGTCATGTTTAAATTATTCTAAATAAACTTTGCTTAAAAACCTGAACTACTGGTTTCTGTTTATTGAATACCTTTACCATTTAAGTGGATTTAATGTAATGTTTGTGTTTAGGGGTTTACTGTAAAATAAGGTAATCCAAACAGACAAATATATTAGCCCATATGTATACCTTGTGGCCCATTAGAGACCTACTTAAGACCTAGCTGGGTTCCATCACTAACCCATGTAGGCAGACTCATGTAGGCATCAAATCAGAGCTACCTGGTTAACCCATATGGGCCCTATATGGAGCCCATCAAGGGCCCATCATCAGCCCATCTGGGCTAACCCATGTGGGGCCACCATGGAAACTGAGGACAAAATTAGCTGGGTCCCAGTTGGGTAGCCCAGGTGGGCCCCAGATATCAGCCCAGTTGCAACCCCTATGGGCCCCACATGGGTGTGTTGGCTGGGAGGACTTGTTTAAGAAAAAATGGAGGGATAACATTTTTAATACATTATAGAAGGGATAATAGAAGAGCCGGAAGGCTTGAGGTGCTCCGCTATTTCTTGAAGCTTAGTGCCAGTAATAAGATTAAACTGACTAAAAACAGCAGTACAACTAGGAGGAATTGAGGGATCAGGAGAAAAGGGGGTAATTCCCAATCTTAAAACGCACATAGATGAAGACACATCAGGAAGAGTACAAACAGGAGGATTGATAGTGGCATTAATGATGTTAAAAAGAATTTTTGGTCTATGACAGTTTTTATTAATAATTTAAGTAAAATACCTTGATTTGGCTGCCTTTACTGCTTTCTGAGATTGAGACAGCGAGTCTCTTAACATTTCAAAAGAAACTGAAGTTTGATCTTGGTTTATGACAGGGGTGTCAAACTCAGTTCCTGGAGGGCCGGAGCCCTGCAGAGTTTAGTTCCAACCCTGCTCCAACACACAAACCATGTAGTTTTCAAATAAGCCTGAAGGACTTGATTACTTGGATCAAGTGTGTTTAATTAGGGTTGGAGCTAAACTCTGCAGGGCTCCGGCCCTCCAGGAATTGAGTTTGAGTTCTATAGTGCCTTTAGAGGAGCAACTGAATCTAAAACATTTCCACAAATGGTGTTAAACCTGGACAGAAGCTCACCAGCACTCTGATGACAATGATAGTCTTCATTTAAAAATGTAACATCATGAAATGCAAACAAAAGGCATTTCTGGTAGTAGAAGTACTAAGCCGGGATGGGCGAGCATAAGTACTGGATTTAGACACATTAAAAGCAAAAGGAACAGAAAACATAATGGACGTATGATCAGAAAAACCCATTTTCACACACCTCAAGATCACAGAGCGAAAAACCATGAGAGAGCACTAAATCAAGTGCATGTTCTTGATGATGTGTGGGAACATTGACTTGAAGAGCCAAGTCAAAGGCATTTAGTAAGTTAGAGAATTCCTTAGTTAACAGGTCAGCAGCACAACAAACATGAACGTTAAAATCTCCTAATATCAAAAGTTTATATTTCGGTATGAATTCTGAAAATTCAGTTAAAAAATCCTTGTATTTTGGGGGACGATATATTACTGCAATCAAAAGAGGCTCATGCAGTTCTAATGTTAAAAACTGCAATTCAAAACTACAGTACTCATTCGATGCAACAGAGCGACAGGAAAACATGTCTTTGTAGACAGAGGCCAAACCTTCACCTCGACCAGTCAAACGAGGAGTATTTAAAAACAGACAATTTAACAGTAGCAGTTCAGAAAAAGGGCTTAAATCCCCAGCAGAGAGCCAAGTTTCAGTTATAAATAAATCCAAATCACGAGAAGAGAAAAAAGCATTAATGATGAAGGTCTTTGTTTACCACAGATCTGGCGTTGATCAACGCCATTTTTAGCCATGGCAAGTGCTCGGTGGATTTCTTAGGCTGCTTTGCCCGATCTAGCATGTGAACATGGTCCGTGCACACTCCTCCATGGTAGAAAAGCGGAGAGCAGAAACCAGGGAGTGGCGGCGGTGCCGCAGTCAGAAACAAGGGAATGATCCACTTGCGTAGGTTACTGGCTCCAGAGAGCGCCATCGGATGAAGCCCCAGTGGAGGCTGAGATTCCCGATGGAGTTCCAGGGAGAGCTTAAGCTTCACAACTAAGCCTCCGTGTCGTCTCCTGCACTTTCTCACCTGTTGGGAGCACGGCCACCAGCGTAGACAGTCGGGTATGGACATCAGTAAAGGAGGGGGAGCATAATACGAAGCAGTTCTTGCTTGATTAAGCAGTTTGTTTGAAACATCTTCCAAATTTAAAAGAGATAATCGATCATAAGTTAAAACTGGTGAAGCAGACTGAAACATTTCAAATGAAACATAAAACAAAATAAAACGAGCAAACAAGACATCGCAGCAAGCGAAAGACGGCAAGCCACATACAACGGCGCCATCTTGTGTGGTTAGAAGCATATTCTTGTTAGTAAGAAATATGGGCTTAAAGTATGCTCTTGGGCACAATAAGCAAGCTAACATGCAGTACAATCTATATCTTCCATTCTATCTAAATATAAATGCATTTTAATCTATGTAGATGTATCTATGATGAAAATCTAATAAAAATCTGTGTTTTAATCCGGAGTATGACGTAAGAGGGAACCCGTGATGAATCAAACATCACATAAAGCAAAATGACAGGGAACAAAAATAGTAAACTAGTCATTTAATTATTACTCCAACACATGCGTCTGACGTACATAATTAACTAATGTGGTCCAAATGATGGAGATGCATTGTTTGTGAACTAAATCGGCTTGCCTTGTAGTACATTAAATAATAACTATATATCGAATTTGATCTTTTAATTGCACTTAGTGTATCTTAATACATTAAGCCATATTAAGTGTTAATGGTTTTCTACGGGAGGAAAATGCTTAAGGAGAGACTTTGCACATTGCGTTCTTATTATGCTGTTCTGCTGATTTGCGGGTCTTATCTTTTTCTCCTACAGATGACTTGCAGGACCCTGTATGTTATTAGTTAATTAGTTTTAATCGTTTAATCACCACAGCGTCTTGCCTCCATTGGCAATATGCACGATTTGTGTCGATTGCAAGTGACTTCGCAGGTATCGGAGAGTGCAAGTGACATTGTAATTTAGTTTTTTTTCTTCTTGTCTTCACCACATGGCTACTGTTGTAAAATGTTGAGAGATTCAAATAAAAATAATAATAAATAAATAAAATAAAATAAAAAATAAAAAAGTCTGCAAGTGATGTCACTTCAAGTCTGAGAATTCAAGTCTGGAGTGCAAGTGCAAGTCTGCAGCCAGACCCTTCTCGATCTGTTTAATCCCACTGAAATGCTTAAATGCAGACACGTCCACATCAATGTCTGTTTAAGTTTTAGGTCAAAAGAAACATTAAAATAACACAAATTAAAATAACGCATGCACGTTCATCTTCCCCGCTGCTGTAGCAGTGTTAAAGGGATAGTTCACCCAAAAATGAAAATTCTGTCATTAATTACTCACCCTCATGTCATTCCAAACCTGTAAGACCTTCGTTCATCTTCATATTTTTGATGAAATCTGAGAGCTCTCAGTCCCTGCATAGACAGCAACGCAACTGCAATATTCCCAGGCTCAGAAACGTAGCAAGGACATCGGTAAAACAGTCCATGTGATATCAGTGGCTCAACTTCAATTTTGCGAAGCTACTAGAATACTTTGTGTGCAAAGAAAACAAAAATAACACAATTTATTCAACATTTCATCTCCTCGAGTTACCATCTTCCGCTATTTTGGAGAGTACCACGACGCACGTTTGCGCTTTCCCCAGAACGTAATCAACGTTGAGGGGCTTTCCAAGGGCCATAGCTTTGATGCAAGCCTGGGATGGTACACAGCCTTTGAGCCAGAATTGGCGGGGACACATGTGAAGCAGGTCCAGAGGAATCAGAGAGCAGGTGGCCAACATTAGACCGAGCATCCTCTGGAAATTCTTGAGGGGGGTTGTTATACCCAGTTATAACAACGCCGCTGTCCACTGAATTGTCAGTGAGTGTTCCGGCATGAGCCAGGCCAGCATCTGGGCCGAATCGATAACTGTTCCCAGGAAGACGACCCGCTGGCTGGTAGACAGAGAGCTCTTGGCTAAATTGATTTCAGCTCAAGGCGCTCCAGGTGGCTGAGCAGTAGCAACCTGTGAGCAAATAGTTCCTGATCCGATCTAGCCATCATAAGCCAATAACCGAGTTAATTCATAATGCAGTTTCCCATCTGTCTCAGAGAAAAAGAGCCACATCCACACACTTCATAAAAGTGTGCGGGGCCAGAGACAGTCTGAAAGGCAGGACTGTATATTTATATGCCACCCCCTCGAACACGAATCTCAAGAACGGTCTGTGATGGATGTGAAATGATCTGGATGTGAAACGATCTGGATGTGAAAGTGAGCATCTTTCAGATCAACAGATAAAAACCAGTCCCCTGGCCAAATTTTGTAAGGATCTGTTTCAATGTTAACATCCTAAATGAGCGTTTCATTAGGGCATGGTTCAGGTGTCTGAGATCGAGGATGGGCCTGAGCCCACCATCTTTTTTGGGGACGAGGGAGTCTGATTCGCTGTTCGCTGGCAGAACTGTTTCCACAGTGCCTTTTGAAAGTAGACTTTGCACTTCTGCAGGTCTGCAGAACCCAGCTTGACATGTCCGGGATGACTTTCCGAGCCTGAAGCCAGGCAGCAAGTGGTCTGAGTTTTTCGAGTGGCAAGTTGCTGCGCGGGGGCAGGCAACTGACATTCCTGCAGAGGAGAATTGCACTTTAAAAAATGAGGGTCTGCTATCTCAGCAATAATTTTCTTGGGCACGTGCTGAGTAGCAAGGATGGTCCCAGCAAGAACGGAACTTCCATCGCCCAGAGCTAAATGGGGACTGGAGAGAGAGAGCGAGGCTTCTTTGTGGGTGGTCCGGCCTCTACGTGACCTAACCCTCTCCTCATCTGGAGAGGGTTCTCCACATCTGTTTCGAGATCAGGACAGCTTGTGCGACTCAGGGTCCAACATTACTCTGGGATGGGGACCCTGGTGCTTAGGAAAGGGGTAGCATTTAGCTGTCTGAGGGTGCTGTCGGGGCTCTGAATTGTGCTGAGGCTGAGCAGGAAAACAGAGCAGGCTGCTAGGAAGATGGAGCTCTCTCTGGGGACTTGAACCAGCTGCCAAGCTGGAGCACTTAGGTAAGAAGTGGTGCATGGCCTGCGACGATTTCTGTGCTTCAGTGAAGTGCTCTGCGAATTCGTCTATGGCAGGGCCAAATAAACCTGTGGGGGAGACAGGGGAGTTGAGGAAGGTGACATTATCCACATCCTTGATCTCCATCAAGTTAAGACAAAGGTGGCGCTCAAGCACCACCAATGGCGGCAATAGCCTTGCCAATCACCTGCACAGTAGTCTTAGTAGCACGCAAAGCCAGATGAGTTGCTGTGTGCAGCTCCTTAAAAGCATCAGGACTCATCTGGACTGGACTCATCCATTGCACGGCGGAGTTTGGCTTGAAACACTTGAAGCACTGCCATTGTGTGAAGTGCTGAGCCAGCCTTGTCAGCCACTGAATAATCCTTGCCCGCTAGGGCCGAGGTGGTCCTCCAGGGCTTGGATGGGTGCACAGCCTTGGCTGTCACTCAAGCCTGGTTGTTCAACAGTGACTCCGCAGTTTCTTCCTCTGAGGCTCTTGGAAAGTGAGAAAAGGTAGAGCGGGAGGGATGCGGCCACCTTCATTGAAGAAGGTGATCCACAAGCGAAGCCGGGCGAGACTCATGCTCTCGCAGTGAGAGAGGTCTGTGTCAGTCAGTGCAGCCTCAACGTGGGTACGGCCCAAGCAAGTGACGCACTCACTGTGCCCATCTGAAGTGCTTAATTTGAGAAAAACTACTGTCAAATACACAAAATTTGAAAGTAAAACTGAAAAGACCTTTGCGACAAACCGTCAAAATAAAAGTCTGTTTTAACTTGAAAAAATTATGACCAAAATAGATTACTACTGTATATTAAAATGTAATTCTCAAGTAATAATAATAAAAATAATAATAATACTTTTAAGGAATATCATACAACTAAGGTATTTTTTACAATAACTTATACAGTTATATAGTGCTGTTGTACAGCATCTTATTTCACAAAATATAAAAATGCAGTGCTTTGTTGTAAATTATGTATTCATTTCATTATATTAAAAAAATATTAAATTGTTAATATTTCAGTGATTAATTTAATTAGACACATTTTTTTTGACAAATTTGAATAATAAAACACAGAATCCAGGAAAAATAAAATGGAAAACAGAATTCATGAATGCATCCTTCTGCTTGTATATGTGTTGCTGGTAGTGGTCTCTCATCTTCTAGTTTTACTGAATCTGCCAGTGACAGACTGTGTACCCAGTTTACCTCCACATGACAGAAACGTCCCCCAAAAGCAGCCTGCGCACATCTGGATTTCCACATATTAACAGAATAAATACATAAGTGATTTCAGTAGTTTAAAATCAAATGTATTTTTTAATTACTACATGTAAAATATAAACGTTTTACCCATGAAAGACAAATACTTTACATTGATATAAGTATCAATTAGCAATAATTTCTTGGTTTAGAATATAAAATTTATTAAAATAGTTTAGTTTAGCCACAAGCCCTCTGTATGTCTGCACCACTACACAGCAACATATAGTCAATAATCATCTACATTCACTTTACTTTTAGTCATTTAGCAGACGCTTTTATCCAAAGCGACTTACAAATAAGAAAAAGTAATTAAAACTAAAAGCTAAAACTCTATAAATACTATATATACACACACATTTAAGAAATTAAATAAAAATGACAAATGCATACAACAACATTTCAAAACTAAAACATTTAAATGAAAACAAAAAAAAATAAAGCTAAAAACAATTCAAAATATTAAAAGAACAAAAGGTATGGGCATACTAATGATTCTAACATAACACTAAGCCAAACACCAAAAAACAACTACATATGTGTATGTACAGCCACACACATATACATATATATAAATAAATTCAACATATATATATTATTTCATTTCCATTTAGTATATTGAAGTACTGAAATAACTCAAATTCAATAAAACTAAAACTTAATAAAAAAAACCTATATAGACATAAAAAAACGAATAAAATGACATGTAGCGTCTGGACCAATCAGACACACCATTTTTCATTTGATTTAACAAATCAATTATTCATTAGATTAACAAACATTCACAGACCCCTCACCCAATAAACATACTGGGTGCCAAGTTGTCTGTGAATGAGGCCCAGGACCCTGGTCCCAATGGCAACCACGACACCTCTGCTAGACCAGATCCATTTACGACCTAATGGCATGTTGAGAATTTCCCCTCGCACTACATTTTCCATAGGAAATCCACAGTGCACAGTAAAAATTGACTCTTCTCTGATTAATTAATAGGAAAACCTTTCTTTGAATGAACACACATATCCTTCAGGTCATGGGGGGGAAAATAAAAAGCGATACTTATATCCTTTGCCAGTGTCCCTGCCCGGTGGAGTCACACGGTAGAGTCTTATTTCTTATTTCATCACTTTGTGATGCCGGTGTATGTTATGTCTTACATCCTAAACCTAAACTCTCCTTAATCTCCAGAACAGGGTACGGCAACCGTAGGGCTAGTTAGACACGGACGGATTTAGTAAATTGGGGGCCCCAGGCACAATATAGGAATGTGGCCCTATACATTTGCACACATTTACCTAGATCAGCCTTGAGGTTGCTTTTTTGGTTACACTTTATTTCGATAGTCCACTTTAGACATTCTACTAACTATAAGTAACTTTGATAAAGTGTTACCGCTTTTTTTTGTCGTGATGCTTACTGCTGCACAATGATGCCCCATAGTTAATCCCCATCCAATTTAAATACAGACATTTCTCCCATACAAAGTCCTATTTTTTTTAATTGACAGATTTTATGTATGAATATGCATGTATCAAAAGGTTGCAATGAAATTTTTATTCAAATCAGCTTTTTAAGTTCTTTTTAAGGCATTTTAATTTTTTTTTAACCAAATTTAGGAACACTTGCAAACAGGATTTGAATAACAATATTCATTCATGCGTTTTATAGGGTAACACCAGCTTACCACGTGCACTTTTCATCCACTTCAGTTATTATTACTATTATAATGTAAGTTTATTATCCCTGTAAATGATGTCATTAGTCACAGAGACAGACATGATGTTATTTTTTTATAGAAAATACCCAAATGGAAATGTAATGCAAACATGCATCAGTTTGGTTCTCGTCCACCTCGCTTCAAGAGAAGCAGGCTGAACCAGTAAAAAGCAAGTTAGACGAGCGTTTTTTACGGTCTAAGCCGCTCCCTCCACACCAGGGCTTGCCTTTCTTCCCCGATCTCCACACCGAGGTGTCGAGATCGTGGGCAAGACCATTCTTGGCCCGCCTCTTTAGTCCCGCGCTCGTCAACTATTCTAACGTTTCGGGACTAAATGAGCGCGGTTACATGGCGATGCCCCGGGTTGAGCAGACGCTTGCGGGCCATCTGGCTCCCGACGTGGCATCGTCGTTGAAAGCCCCGGCACTGCCCTCCAAGCCGCTTCGTACTACATCGGCGCTGGTGGTCAAAGGGTACACGGCAGCAGGTCAGGCTGGTGCTTGCCTACACACCATGGCAGTACTGCAAGCGTACCAAGCAGACCTGCTAAAAGAGCTGGATGAGGCTCCACGAAAGAGACCGCCAAAGCAATAGGGTGGTCTATGGCAGCATTAGTGGCCACGGAGAGGCATCTTTGGTTGACCCTGTCCGATATTAAGGAAAAGGACAGGGTCTTCCTCCTCGATGCCCCGCTTGCGCCTTCTGGCCTGTTCGGCGACGCCATCAATTCCGTCGTCGAAAGGTTTCAGGGGGCTCGTAATCAAGCGGCGGCATTTCAGCGGTTCCTCCCTCGCCATACGTATATGGTAGGGCTTGCATAGACTAGTCGAGTAGTCGAGTGATCGACTACTTCAACCACTAGTCGGCGCTGTCGGAAACAATCGACTACTCGAGCATGCATTAACCATAATGCATGCACAGAGTTTGCAAGTACGACGTGAATTTTAGGATTACAATATTGCGTGTAGCTGTTACTTTCTATGACTTTATCTATGCTGCATGTAAAATTTAAATATGTAATGTAATAATTAGGGGTGTGAAAAATGAATAACGGACATGGAATAATTCTGCCTGAATATTCGGCTGAGGCTGGCACAGTCTGGTGTTTGCTAGATAACAGGTGAGCCAGGGGATCAGTGCGATGATACATTTTCTACTAGGCCTACATGTTTGCATCTTTAACCTTTGCTGGTTTGCGTGGCACACGCACATTTGTTTAGTGAAGTTCAAAAAAACACTCGTTTAAAGAGTTCTGCGCAATGAAAATGTGCGCATTGAATTAATTCAGTCATGTTCAAATGATCACTAAACGTTTGTCATGACATCTCTCTGCTTTTTAGAAATTTATATTTTTAGAAATTAATAATTATTTTAGTTTAACATGGCATACTTGTCTTATCAAGTAACTGTACGACGTTCCACCTGGTTTTATCCGAATGCAGATACAAATAATTTTGTGATTGTTACTGTAGTGTCTTCAGCAGCTGCTCTGAGGAAACACACTCAGTCTTGGGTTTTTGATGCCTGAAGATACACACTTTATTACATCATCAAGAATAAAGTGGAGATGTTCTCTGCAGAAAACATCTCCAGAATGTCTTTCTGTCTCCCCTTTTATACAGGTTGGATTTTAAGGCGTCTTTTGTGCATACAATTCTCCCTAGAGAGAAGGCCCCCCCTCTCTAGTCTTGTTATGGTAAAGAAAGAAAGCCCCCACTTATGTTTTCAAGATGTTTCTCATCTGAGGTCTGTACTTTCTGCCACGTAGGCTTGTTTTTACACACAGTCATATGGGATTATAATGGAAGTATAACTGGATATATTAATGGCTAGATTCGTCTTGATTATGCTTGATTAATTCATATTTGGATTAATTCAAATCTTCTACATTTCCCCCCTTTGAGACTTAGTAAGTCTCACATTTGTTTATTTTTACTCAGAGTGCTACTTCATAATTCAGTTGTATTAGTTAACACTACCTAGTGACTAAATAAGTCACTCTGTTTTATTACCAATGACTAAATGATGCAGCATCACTCTGGTTTGGAGCATCAGGTGATTCATTCATCCCTCTTGGGTGCGGCACGAGCTGCGTCCACACTCTGCCAGGAAGGGGTGCGCAGCTTGTACCCAACCAATACAGAATTTATTTATTTTCTCATACTTTCACCATCACTCATACAGACATTCATACGGACACAGACACAGTTTCAGTCTCATACAACAAAACACTACACTCTTCCTCGAGTGACCTGCAGAGCTCTCGTTCTTTTACTGACAATTTCTCCCTTAACTCAGTAAAAAATCAGCGCCCAGCAGGGCTTTCTGCCTTTCCGTTCAGCCCTCTGTACTATTCCTCTCCTACAGAGCGGTATCCAAAGGCCTTTTCACGATATCCTTTATTATATCTGCTTCATTTGCTGATTGCTGCCCTTTTAGGCCCAATCCACAATAAACACAGACCATTACACGTAATGTATTTCTGCCTACACCATCCAGTTTCAATTTAGGTTACCTATCAAGGCCTTCCTAATAGTAAACCAAATCTGTGCATGCAGTTATTTCTTCTGAAATAAAAACCCCTTTTATATTATTTTATTTTAGTTATTTATTTATTTTTTAATTCTGGAAGAGCAGATTTTAAGTGACCTTACCACCAAGGGCAGACTGGCAAACAACACAAACAAATTATGTAAGCAAAATTGCTTACCTATTCGGTGGACACCGTGTTTGTGTTGCTCGTCCCAGTCAGCCCAAAGTGGTCGTCCACTCTTCTGCTCTTTTCTGTCCCATCTGGGGTGCCAATTTGTAGTGTCTTCAGCAGCTGCTCTGAGGAACCACACTCAGTCTTGGGTTTTTGATGCCAGAAGATACACACTTTATTACATCATCAAGATTAAAGTGGAGATGTTCTCTGCAGAAAACATCTCCAGAATGTCTTTCTGTCTCCCCTTTTATACAGGTTGGATTTTAAGGCGTGGGGTATATATTCCATACAGTTTTCCATACACAGAATGGTTCTTTTGTGCATACAATTCTCCCTAGGGCCTAGAGAGAAGGCCCCCCCTCTCTAGTCTTGTTATGGTAAAGAAAGAAAGCCCCCACTTATGTTTTCCAGATGTTTCTCATCTGAGGTCTGTACTTTCTGCCACGTAGGCCTGTTTTTATACACAGGCATATGGGATTATAATGGAAGTATAACTGGATATATTAATGGCTAGATTCG
>NW_015657294.1:14573-14653 GCF_001515625.1 Sinocyclocheilus rhinocerous
AGGCTATGAAGTTTATTGATAAGAACTATTTCATGTCTTTTCATTTACAGTAGCATGAACCACGAATAGTACGAATAGTC
>NW_015657294.1:18826-27467 GCF_001515625.1 Sinocyclocheilus rhinocerous
GGGTATATATTCCATACAGTTTTCCATACATAGAATGGTTCCTTTGTGCATACAATTCTCCCTAGAGAGAAAGCCCCCCCTCTCTAGTCTTGTTATGGTAAAGAAAGAAAGCCCCCACTTATGTTTTCCAGATGTTTCTCATCTGAGGTCTGTACTTTCTGCCATGTAGGCTTGTTTTTACACACAGTCATATGGGATTATAATGGAAGTATAACTGGATATATTAATGGCTAGATTCGTCTTGATTATGCTTGATTAATTCATATTTGGATTAATAAAAATCTTCTACATTACAGATACAAATACAGATACAAATACTGCCTGTTACAAGAAAATTAAAATATGTAATGTCATTATTAAAAAGTTTTGACAATTTACATATGTAATTGTTGCATTAGGCTATGAATTAATAAGCGTTTATTGATAAGAACTATTTCATGTCTTTTCATTTACAGTAGCATGAACCACGAATAGTCGAGTAACTCGAGTATTTTTTAAATAAGAAATCAACTAGCAGAAATCAGTAGTCGTGCAACCCCTAGTATACGGTTACGTTACATATGTAACCCTAGTTCCCAGAGGGAACGAGACACTGCGTCTCCTGCCATACTTCCGGCATCCCTGCAAGCGCTTCCTTCATTCTACCAGAAGCTGCCGCTGTATCCACTGCACGTGCTTTTATACTTCCTGGTCTCTACGTCACCCCGTCGGTGACGTCTCTCCCATCCATTGGACTGATTGCACACGTAAAATGCATTCCCAAAGCGTCTCGACGCAGCGTCTTGTTCCCTCAGGGAACTAGGGTTTAATATGTAACCTAGAGGTGTTTCTTCAGTTCCTTGTCCAGTAGAGGGTATACATTGACGTCACTTTCCCGCCGGAACATGCCCCCTCAGCCGGACTGAGCGGCAAAAGAGCCTGCCGCATGAATGGATTTAATAGGGAAATTGTAAAAATGTGAGTAAAACAAACGATAATCGGTTGCTGGACTCGATATAGTGTTCATTACAACTTACTAAATATCCAGTGTCCATAGAATTGTAAAAATGTGAGTAAAACAAACGATAATCAGTTTAAACTAAAGTTTGCTGGACTCGATATAGTGTTCATTACAACTTACTAAATATCCAGTGTCCATAGATATTGATATGCAGCCAGGAATCGTGTGTCCTGACATTTATATTTGATGCCGGGGGGGAAAATAAAGCAAATTTGCCCGTGAACTCATTTTGTAAATACAAAATAGGTTGGTCTAAATCCGGGTGATCAATTATATCAATGTTATACGTATATATCATCCAGCCCAAAAACTTGTAGTTTTTGTCCGTGTTTATTTAAAAACATCCAGTTATGAATTTAAGATGGTAAATATTTAATTGATGATTGTCAATACGATATATTATAATACAATATATAGGGTATGATTATACCGCAAAATTCAACATATTAACATGAAATGATAACTGCAAATCCGTGTTTCGCTGCCTGGAGTCCATTTGTTTCTGTGAATTGCAGCGATTCATTTGTCTCGCTCTTCTGTAGCTTTCGGCAGTCTGTAAAAATATAGCTCAGATTTCTTGTCAAATCTATTTGTACAGTAAATCGCAAAGATCTTTCTCGTTTTAGATGTGTTTTGTGTCTTCTGTCGCAGCATTCATGCTGAAAACCAATGCTGCCATTCAGTCTTTTTGCCATTTTGAGGGCGGATCTGCAGTCCCTCCAGCTGACAGTGACGTCACGTGCATACCCTCTATTGTTGTGAGTTGTGTTGTTACAAGCTGTTTTGCCTGACTTTTCATCAGTGGATTACTTGGTTTAGTTTTAATAAATACATTTTTGTTATTCGAACCCTCATTTGGAACCTTTTTCATCATCATTGCATGTATGCATGTATGTATCAAAAGGTCACAATGAAATTTTGATTCAAGGCAAGTTAAGACATCGATTACATTGCACTGCTATTATTTATTTATTGAAAACAAGACTCGATTACCAATATTCATGATTTTTATGGGGGTAAAACCAACCTCCTGCATGCACTTTTGCAATTCAGTTATTATTACTATTATAATAATGCAATTGTCCTAGTCCTAGTCACGGTGAAACACATGACGTTAGTCCAAATGGAAATGTAATGCAAATATGAATGCTATTTTATTTCAGCTTTTGCCTATAACATTTGCATCATTTCAGGCTCAAGTCTACAAGCTAATAATCCTCAATAAGTCACTATTTCACATATTCAATCCTTTTGTATATATACTTTATATATTACATTTGGCTAAAACTGCTGTTAATGTGACACCAGTATTATAAAACTACACGCAGAAAGCATTTTGTGCCTGGGGAAAAATAGGAAAAAACCTGCTTTAGTAAATAATTCATCAACATATTAAATTGGTACTGCTATTTTTTCATTATCAATTTTTTATTGTCTAAACAAGATATTTGAATATACAAATAATTTCCTGTGTATGTGTAATGTGTTGTAGTTTTTGCACTTCTGCTCTATTGTACCGCTATTGTACACTTGGCAGCACTATTTGTCTCCCTTAGATTAATTCCTTCTTTTATTATTCTCGTTTGTAAGTTGCTTTGGCTAAAGGAAGAAATAAAGGTAAATGTAAATGTAGTTATTTTCAAATATTTAGGCAGCTGATTGAACCCTTGGCTGAGAGTTTAGCATCTGTGCATTTACTTAGCAGTGAATGTTTGCATTAAATGTTTGCATTCTGCTCCATTATTCTCAAAGGCAATGCTTTTAGCCTTTTAGCCTTTAAATGCTATTAAAGATTTGTTTTACTAATTCTGATTTCCATTTCTAAACAACAATCCATTTGGTCTGATGACATAAGTGAAAGTAACTTTATGACTATGACAGATTTTAGACTTTAGACAGATTTTTCTTTCTTTCTTTCTTTCTTTCTTTCTTTCCTTACAACTGGGCTGTTAGTTGGTGGAGTTTGCATTTACTTGGTCAAAGATAGTAATAAATAAATATTTCTTTATTATTCTGTGTAGCTGTGTGTGTAAAATTTACTTTAAAACTATATACACCTAACATTTCACCTTTTGAACTGAATCCAGTCAATGGATGTTTTCATCCATGCTTGGTTAATTGGTAGCCATTTTTAAGGGGTATAGCAGAGCAAATAAAAAGCAAACTGTGTTTGTATATTGTTTAGATGAGAACCAAATCTGGGAAGCACACACTCAAACTTAAGTTAACTTGAAAATAATTTTAACTTAACTTAAATAACGTTATTTTGATGTAAAGATTTAACACATTAGCAAGCCAAATAAAACATTTTACACATACTGTATGTTTGATGATGGCAGAAAATTATACTTGTTACAGCCAAGGCATTTCCACAGTGGTTGTTTTCATTATGGCAAACTGTGTTCTTGTTAGCATGTGGGTTCATAAAAGAAACTCATTTAAGTACTAACTTAGAACATTAAACATGAACAGGTCTGCCCATTTTTTCCATCTTGCTAAAATTATGCTTAAAATAACACTTTATTTTAGCATTTACTCTCCCTATCCAGTTTCATGCAAAGCATGATGGAAAGTTGTCATCTTTTTCCATGTTTGCTACTTTTAACCAGCAACAACAATCACTTATGTAATCACAGCTCAAATGGATTAAGTAAATTGACTGAGCACAATGAAATTGTGAAAAATCTTGAAAGAATTGTTTAACTTGTTTTAAGTACATTGAGGTAAAATCCATGTTTCATGCCATATTTGCCTGTCCCCAGTTTCTTTCTTAGAAATATTATGACTGGTTAAATGCACCTGTTTTGTTTGCTCTGTCTGTAAAGGCGTGCTGTGATTGGTCACACCATCACACTCATTTGTCATTGTCTGTATATCAGTTTAAGTAAGAGAGAGTCAGTGTCATCATGTACAATTCTGTCATCAACTGAGAGAACCTCTTCACTCAATGAAGATGAAGACAACACTTGCTGTGCTGCTAATCATGGAGCTCTGCCGACTCTCCTCCGGTCTCATTAAACAACATTTCTTTGTGAAAGATGAGAAGACATGGGATTCTGCAAATAACTACTGCAAAACTTATTTTCATGTCCTCTCCACCTTTACCAATGACAACGAGCAACAGAAATTTTTGGAAAATGCAGTTAATGCACCTTCTGATGCCTGGGTTGGACTCTACACAGAATCAGGAGTCTGGAAGTGGTCTGGAGGTGAAAATGCAACACAAATTAGCTGGGATACTGATCAACCAGATAAAATTGATGACTGTGCTTTTATACACAAAGGCCTTAAGAAACTACATGATGCAGAATGCACTGCTAAATATGCCTTCTTCTGTATGAACGTATCAGAGTTTCTCCTGGTGCGTCAGAAAGAGACCTGGGAAGGAGCTCTGGAATACTGCAGGACTCATTATAATGATCTGGCAAGTCTGAGCACAATGAACATGATGTATTCTGCTTTACCGGAAATCACAAGGACTGAAACAGAATATGTGTGGACTGGTCTGCGCTTTCTAGCAGGGGACTGGTTCTGGGTCAATGGTGATGATCTTGACAACACAGCCTGGTATAAGAGGAGACTGCCCCAGTGTCCTGCCAGAGACCTTCGTTGTGGAGCCCTGGAAAAGCAAACAAAGCTTTGGACACACAGAAACTGTGAGGAGAAGCTCAGCTTTATTTGTCAGTAGAAAGTACAATGAAACAAATCAATTCATGAAAAAGCAAAAAAGGTAATGTTTTCTTAAATTAAGATGCCCTTGTCTTAAGAACAGTTCAGACTTTGTGTTAACTGTGAATTTGGTGTTTAAAACAAACATACAAAACTGTTTATGTGCAAATTGGCGTTTGATGCTAAACTTACCCTCTCATCTTCTCCTGATTATAGAGTCCATCAGAAACAAGACAGTAATTCATCTCCACTCGACAGAAACTTCACTCATAAGCAGTCTGCACACATCTGGATCATGACTAATAGAAGGAATGAATATAATATAGACCAGAACATAATCTACATGTACATTAGGTAGAATAGCTTAGTTGTATACATTATAAGAGTATCAACATATAATAATAATAATAATAATAATAATAATAATAATAAGAAGAAGAAGAATATTACTGTAATACATTTTCAACATTAAAAATGGTAAGAATTAAGGGTACAGTTTTTTATTCTTACTCTAATTAAAGAGTATGAACACTGATATCAGTATCAACTGGTCATCATTTAACAATTAAAATATGACACTGTATGTTATAATACTGAAATATTATTATATGCGAAACATAACACATATACACAATATTCCATTATTCAAAGCAGTTTTACATGGAATATTGTGATGTTTAGGTAGATGAGAAAGAAACTCAAAAATTGAAAAAGTTGGTCAAAACCCTACATTACATTTACACACACACAAACTGACCATCAGCTGCAACTTACAGAAGCCTTTTTTATTTATTTATTTACCTCAATTGTTTTAACTGAATGCAGAGGACTGTGTGATATCAAAGACAGCAAAGGATACATCTGTGCTGCCTTCAAAAATCGATCAGATAAAGATATCTCAGGAGACAGGAAGTGAAGCTAACATTAAATTCGGACATGCCTTGATGCTTTTCAAACTTGGAATGCATCGTCCAAAGGCATGTGTTTTTTTTTTTTTTTTAATCTTTTGGACACAGCTGAGGTCTGAAAAGTTGCTAAATCAAGCAACAATCAAGTTGCTAAGATGGCAGCAATTGTCAGTAAATCTGACCCAGCAGCTACACAAAAACTACCTAGCACCTGTGTAAAAATAATAATAAAAAAATAACCCATCATTTGAGTGTATTAATTTTAATTTCTTGTCAAATTATTATAATAGTTACAATTATTTCTAATAAATAGGAGGGATGCAAACAGTGTATGGCAGATACTCGCAGCTGTGGGTTCTCCCGGAAACATGGCTGGGAACTTCTTGTCTCGAGAACAACATAGGACATAAAACTGAGTCTTGTGGCACACCATACTTTATAATTATTTAGTCAAATAAATGTTCATTTACTCACATGAAGTGGTGAAAGGAGTGAAATTATTTCCTTATGAAATTAACTCTTTTGGACGCAGCTGAGGTCTGAAAAGTTGCTAAATCAAGCAACAATCAAGTTGCTAAGATGGCAGCAATTGTCAGTAAATCTGACCCAGCAGCTACACAAAAACTACCTAGCACCTGTGTAAAAATAATAATAAAAAAATAACCCATCATTTGAGTGTATTAATTATAATTTCTTGTCAAATTATTATAATAGTTACAATTATTTCTAATAAATAGGAGGGATGCAAACAGTGTATGGCAGATACTCGCAGCTGTGGGTTCTCCCGGAAACATGGCTGGGAACTTCTTGTCTCGAGAACAACATAGGACATAAAACTGAGTCTTGTGGCACACCATACTTTATAATTATTTAGTCAAATAAATGTTCATTTACTCACATGAAGTGGTGAAAGGAGTGAAATTATTTCCTTATGAAATTAACTCTTCATGAAGCCAATACTCAGGAACTCACACAAAACAGACGCCATGCAATAAAACAATAAAACTTATCTGGAGAAGAAATCTTCAAAGAGAGCAAACAACACCTCTCTCCTCGCCCATTTACGACAAGTAGTCAGATTATGAGAAAGATTTAAAACTTTTGTAGAATTGTGTTGTGTTGAGGAGGGTGTGTGTCTCCCTTTAGGGGTCTGTGAGAATGTTTATCAATCTCCAGCCAGGTGTGACCCTGGATCACAGAACCTAACAAACAAGGGCTGGCGGGTGGATTCTTACAGTGGTAGCTAACTCAGGCCAATCCGCAAATGTCAACACAATTTTCAAGGAATACAGAAGAAGGTTATGATTTATACCAGGGTTCCTCAAATCTTGCCCTGGAGGGCCAATGCGCTGCAGAGTTTAGCTCCAACCCTGATCAAACTCACCTACCTGTGATTTTCTAATGATCCTGAAGACACTGATTAGCTTGCTCAGGTGTGTTTGATTAGGGTTAGAGCTAAACTCTGCAGGAAAGTGGATCTCGTGGGCCAGATTTGAGGATCCCTGCTCTAGGGTGTCACTTTGGTTACATACATTTATAACATCTGAGAGAGCTAGCTGTTATTTGGTTAGGTTGATAATACCCGAAGAGAGCTAGCTATTAGCATTCATCTCAAAGGCAGTTAGCTTGGTTGTGGTGTTTAAGTCAAAGAAAATGAAGTTATTTAAAGGGATAGTTCAACCAAAAATAAAAATTTGGTCATTAATTATAACCTCATGTCGTTCCAATCCCGTAAAACCTTCGTTCATCTTCGGAACACAAATTAAGATATTTTTGATGAAATCTGACAGCTTTCTGACCCTGCATAGACCGCAACACAACATGACACATTCAAGGACCAGAAAGGTAGTAAGAACTTCATTAAAATAGTCCATATGACATCAGTTGTTCAACCATAACAACTCCATTTTATGAAGCTACGAGAATACTTTTTGTGTGCAAAGAAAACAAAAGTAACAACTTTATTCAACAATTTCTTCTCTTCCATGTCAGTCTTCGGATAAACTCTCACAGGTAAGAATGTGTTGGTTTGTGTTTTTAATATGTATTAACTCAATAATACAGGATTATAAAGTGGTAACTTTTTAATGTCGCATTAGCTAACGACTTTGTTTTGTTGTATTGTGTTAGTTTAGCAAAGTCTTTTGCAGATATATATATTTCACAGTCTTTGACCATTCCAGAATGATGGACAACGTACATATAGCCGCCCATAGAAACAGCTGCTAATGAGGCATCTATGTATGTATATCTATGTCTGCATATACCAACAGCTGCTAATGTGGTTATGCTAATCTCAACTCTCTGTTAGGAAATTGTGTTTTCCTGCATGGCTTCGACAACATACAGCAATAAATGTCCCATGGAGTTAAGAACGATATTATTCTTGTCTATAAAAAGACGTTTAACTGTAAATCACAGAACAATCGGTTTCTGAAGAGAATACAAGCAACAAATTGTCAGTGAGAACGTTTTAAAGGGTAAATGCTGCAACTCATCATAAACGGCTGCAGATGTCACAGCAAAAGAGCACCGCCGTATGTTTGTGAACAAGCTGAACCCCACATCTCTGACTAACTGATGAACGGCAGATTGTCTTTCACGGGAGCTACCCTCCCTGTGGTCGTCTGCGTTTACAGGCCACTGCCTCTCAGAGCAATCAGGCCCCAGCAGGCTTTACTGCGTAAAACCGAACAAGTCCGATAGTGTGCGTATAAAAGCACTGTCGATCAGCCATCGGTGTCACTCATCACAATGTCATATCCGAGCGGGGTGAGTCACGGTGAGCCACATTCACTGTCAGTACCACACCAAACCACTCACGGGAAACAGGACAGGAAATACACATTCCCAACATTGTATGTTATGCTTCATAACGAATTGAAAACAACGCTTTTTTTTCTGCTTGGGTGAATCATCAAATCACATTACCCACAATTCCAAAGAGTGACCTAGATGAAGATTAGCTAATGCTGCTGTCACGCATGTCACTTAACACGGCAAAAACCGCATTCAACACACTCTGTTTGGAGGTTGGAGTCATATATATATATATATATATATA
>NW_015657294.1:27957-28573 GCF_001515625.1 Sinocyclocheilus rhinocerous
AAAACACTGGGCTTTGATCTCCTCGTAAAGCCAAACACTCAGAAACAATGGGCTTTGATCAAGATAGGAAGATCTGGAAGAAAGACCATCTGCTCTTCAGTCCCTTCACCCATCCTTCCCCCCTGGGCACATGGTCCAGGTCACTAAAAGTTGACAGAGAAATGCCAAGAACTCAAGTTGCTATGCTCACATAAAACATTTACTATATCTTCAGGATTCATGATCGTAAACTTTTCATGTTTGGTGTCATTTTAAAGGTCTTTGTGCGATTGGTAAATTGGTTTCAATTTCACAGTAGTCATTTATATTATGAGAAAGATTTAAAACTTTTGTAGAATTGTGTTGTGTTGAGGAGGGTGTGTGTCTCCCTTTAGGGGTCTGTGAGAATGTTTATCAATCTCCAGCCAGGTGTGACCCTGGATCACAGAACCTAACAAACAAAAGGTCTTTTATGTTTTTACAACGGATTTAAAGATTTCTTTGTTTTTGTTCTGGTAGTATTTAAGGAAAAGTTGCAAATCAGTCATTGCGATTCTGTAGCCAGAAAGCCCGTAGTATGGAATGTGTCCACACACTCTATACTATGTATTTTCCTGAAGTCAGGTATGCATCCTTT
>NW_015657294.1:28852-36875 GCF_001515625.1 Sinocyclocheilus rhinocerous
TCCACACGAACGCGGTTATTTTTAAAACCGCAGCTTTTTCTACACGGTTAGGCCGTTTATCCACTCGCAAACGCAGCACCAGGTCACTGAAACCGAACATTTTTGAAAACGCCTGCCAGGGTGAAGATTTTCAAAAACTCTGGTTGCAGTGTTGTCGTGTAGACAGCAAAACCGGAGTTTTTAGCTTGTGACGTCGGCGCCTGGGCTGTTATCTCCGCCTACTGGAAACTTTTTCAGGCTTCTGATTGGCCAACATGGCTTTACGGTTGAGATTATATCACCACCTGTTGGTTTGGCATACTCTTGACAGTGATTCATAGCATGCGTTTGCGTTTTCATGTGGATGGATATTTTTTTAAAAACAGAAGAAGGAAAAACTCTGGTTTGGCACTTGACAGTGATTCATAGCATGCGTTTGCGTTTTCATGTGGATGGATATTTTTTTAAAAACAGAAGAAGGAAAAACTCTGTTTATAAAAATACCCGTGTACGTGTGGACATGGCCTTAACCACTACATCAAAATAAAACAAGAACGAACAGATGTGTTGACAGTTTTTGTTTTACTGAATATCCCAGAAAATGTATGAATACTGTATGAAGTGTTCGAGTTGCAGCTGGTTTGTGCAAGTGTTAATAGCCGTGTTTAAAGGCTCTCTTAAGTGCATCATACCAAACTGCTGTATAAAACAAATAATGAAAAAAAAATGCAAGTAGAAAGGCAGAGGTGGGGGCAAGTCACACATGTTCAAGTCTCAAGCAAGTCTCAAGTCCCTACCATCAAGAGGTGTGTCTCGTCTTGTCCCTCGTTATCCTATGTATTTAGCCCCAGTCTGTGCAGTCTGTGGTTGTCGGGTCTACATGTTTGATTATGTGTGTTTACCCTTGTTCCTATTGTGGATTTACCCCTGTGATTCTCTAATTACATACAGTTTATGTTATCCAAGTCTCCATCGTTCCTTCCAGCAGCGAATCGTGACAGAAGACCCGTCCAGAACAGTTTAACTACGTGTCTCCCCTCCGTTTGTTTTCCGTTTTCCATTCAGTGTTTTTTGTTTCCGTAGTGTTTCCTTCCCCATGGATCCCCTCACTGCCAAGTTCACCGCCCTAGCCCGCAAGGACCTTTCCCTGTTGGAGTATGCGGTTGAGTTCAGCCAGCTCGCTGTTTTAACGGCGTTTGACGACGCTGCGTTGAACTCACTGTTCTGGACCCGGGCTAATTACCACCGCCCCGTCGACCTCCCAGACACCACCGGACTAAGCTGGAGAAAAGCTATCATCCGGTGTCTGGAGAGAGTCTATCTCCGATCCAGAGCATAGCCAGACCCAGAGCCCAGCCCACCATCTCCCCGCTGCGCTAAGCTTAAGCCCGAGCCCACCGATGACGGAGAGCCAGAGCCCGCTGCAACCAACGAGCCATCACCAGAGAGAGCGACTGTGCTGAGGATCCCCCCGGAGCCCGAGCCTGTAACGTCAGACCGCCGCCGTCATCTGGCAGCCCCTCTGCTCGCCCTCAGCCCACCATCTGTATGTTGTGAGCTCAGCGGGTCTCCCATCCTCCATCGTCACCGTGGCTGGAGGATCCCCTGTCTCCGCCTCCAGCCTCTGAATCCCTGACTCCGCCTCGGCCTGTGGGCTCCACCATGACTCCAAGCTCCCTCCTCTCCGGGTGTCCGTCCTCCTCCTGAGCCTCCTCCCAAGTTCCCTCCCTTTGTTGTTTCTACAGAGAGAGGACGCACCTTCTGGGAGGGGGGCGAAATGTCAGACCTGTGCTCCCTGTGACCCAGTTTCTCCCTCACGTTGATTGTTCATTGATGTCAGGTGTGTCTCATCTTGTTCCTCGTTATCCTGTGTATTTAGCCCCAGTCTGTGCAGTCGGTGTTTGTCGGGTCTACATGTTGGTTTGCGTGTGTTTACCCCTGTTCCTGATGTGTATTTACTGTGTCTACCTGTGATTCTCTAATCAAATACCGTTTATGTTATCCACGTCTCCATCTTTCCTTCCAGCAGCGAATCGTGACAACATGTTTAAAAGTTGCCTTTTTCTTCATTAATATTTAACCGGATTTAAATGTTATAAGTTACCTTTCAGGCTTCAAGGAATGACTAGTGTTTTACTAACTCAACAGTTATTTCAGTGCATGGAATAATTGCTTTCAGTGTTGCATTTATCTCCACAAAGTATATGAAATAAAAATCGTTGGTGTCAAATTTATACTGAGCAAGGGGGGAAAAGAGGAACCAAAATGAAAAGCTGAATTAGTAAAGGTTAATCACACCACACCAGTCTTACAGATAAATAACACTTTTGAGACTTGGTTTTTTTTTTTTACTCTTTTTTTTTTTTTTTTTCTACTCCATTTTAAAGTTAACTGTTAATATATCTCTAGAAAATGTGACAACACAAACAGTAGCCTGGAGTTTAGTTTAACTCTATAAAAATTTATTTAACATGGCCAGATTTAAACTATAAAACAAAAAAAGAAGAATTACCTTAATTGTGAAAGGTTATTATTGAGTGTAATAAATGCTTATTACAATTTGGATTTACCGTTTAGATTATTGTTTTCCAGTGTTTTGAGACATTCTATGTTGTGTGCCATGAGAGCTACTCTCATCTCTTTGTGATACTTTATCCATGTTCAAAAAAATTAATACTAAAATGTTCTTTGAACTGTTGTTTAAATATGTCAGATGATACCTGCTGGTTCTTCTGGTAAAATCATTGTGCAGTATAATAGTACTCTAGTTCACTGCCTCTCGCGCAGTCTTAATTAAACTAGATGTAGTTTTACATTGTAGTTGTACATTTAGGCTACAAAGGCAGAGCTCTCCATCTCTCTGTCACAAGATATGAGACCTGTAGAGTGCTGCAGGGATGACATATTTTTGTTGGTCAAAACACAGAAACAAATTAGCATTTAGCAATTCAATCGTCCTGAAGTTTTTGGTTAAATGCCTGAAATAAGGTCTTTGATTATCACAAGCTCGGTATATTTTCACATTTTATTCTACAACATAAAATGTGACCCTGGAGCCCAAAACCAGTCTTAAGTCGCTGGGGTATATTTGTAGCAATAGCCAAAAATACATTGTATGGGTCAGAATTATAGACATCAGCAATATCTTATTTTGAAGTGTTTAAATCATTTACTTGTTTTGTGAAAGGCAGATGCTATCAAGTAGCTAAACAGGAGTACAGAGATTGTTTAGGACATTAAACATCACACCAAACAAGTAAACTCATCTACTCACTCACTTTTAACAGCCTCATTGTTTATAATTGCACTCTTGTAAACTATTCTAACTCAAACTGTCAGAGAAAATTATTGCCAGGGCTGAATTTTTGTCCCAGTCCGCCTCTGGGCTGGCCTACAAAAAATATGTCATCACTGCAGCGCTTTGTAACAGTAACAGTGATTGTGTCGAAAACAGTCAGTTACTGCCATCTACTGTAGAGTTGTATTTTATTTATTGCATTGATTTACACTTCTGAATTTTAGAACGCCTAAATTATTTAATTCAAATATCATACACATGTAAAAACAAACACCTACATATTTTCCAGTTTAAGGGAATTTTTTTGTCACAAATACTAAGAAACGTGAATTAGGCTACTTAAAACCACATAAAAAACTATTTTAGACCAACAGAATATTGTCCTAGTCAAACAAAGTTGTCTGAACATAGAATTTTGAATTGAACAGTACTGCTGAAATTTTAAAGAGTTTGTGAGATTCCAGCCTGCATTATTTGATGTGTTATGATGTTAAGAGCTCATCTTTTTACATTTGTTGATGGTCAGAACACATTCTCTCTCCCAACTCAGTATGTGACGAGTTGGGAGTGAGAACATGTTGATTGTCACTAGGTTTGTATGTTGAGGTCCATGCATTAAATTTGCATTTAATGCTCTGTCTGTGTTATTGTTCTGCCTATGGTCACTGAAGTCACTCAATATCTCAGTGCCCTCCACGTACGTCTATATCTGTATGTTTTTTTTTGTATGGTCCTGTTATTGTCACTGTATGTCTGAGCCTCGTCACAAGCATTTCAATGCCCAGTTTTCCCCAGTGTTAACTATGCAAATGATAAATAAATGCCTCTTGACTCTTGACTCTTGATGCACTATATGCAAACTACAGTATATCCCAGATATCTTTGCTTTGTATGGTCATAACACCTTTAGAAAGAGGTGCTATGAGTGTAGAGGATGGATGTTTGATTTTTATGTCATGTTCCGAATTCAGCACAACACTGGCACCATTTCATTAGGGAATAACTCCAACCTTTATATCTGCTGTTCTTGATGGGGGAGTTAAAATGATAAACTTTCTTGTGTCCAGGCATGTCAATCATAGACTCTTTCAAATCGTCTAGATGGCAAATCACCATGTGACCACCTTCTGTTTCACACTTTCTTTCTGTTACTATTTCATGGCAAAACTATTGAAAGACTGTTTGAACTTCACTGAGGTATGGTCATTTCCAAAGAAGGACAGCAGGTTGTATATTTGGTACCTTCCTGATGTGTTCACCAAACTATATTTAACATAGCAAGGAACTTTGTTAGTAGGTTATAAACTGTCCCTATTATCAGGGTCTAATATAAACAAGTAAAAAAAAATCAGTAATCCTGCTAATTGTATTTTTTAAATTTAATTGGACAGTCAAAGACTGCCCAAGAATTAGCTACAGAGCTAAATTTCAGCTGCTGTCTCTGCAGGAGAGCACCAAAACACATTATGTAACAAAAACATCAATGTATTACCATGTACAATAGAATCCCCCCAAAATGTAAAAGATAAGAAGTATAATCCCCCACATAGAAACTACAATCCAAGTTACTAAAAAATATCCCCCTATAAATACTTCAAAACATCACCCTACAATAAAATGTTTTATGATAAGATACAAGATACAAGAATATTCAATGATCACACACCTGACTCATCATCATTTCAGTAAATCTAGCCATTCAAAGCATTTTACACAAGTTTTGTAAAATATCCATATTCATTATTGCCCATGATTTTAATTTAATTTTATTTAATTTTATTTTATTTTATTTTGTGTTTAACATAAGATACTGGATGTTCAAACTTTTGGTATATGAAATCTTGATATCAACAATTCAGTTTTCACTAGTTAAAATGCTAATTCTTGATATCAGAAATTGGATTTCTACTAATAACAACGGCTATTTTTAATATTAGGAATTACATTACCACTAGTAACAATGTTAATTCTTGATATCAACAATTAAATTTTCACTAGTTTAAATGCTAATTCTTGATATCAGGAATTAAATTTCAACTAGTAAAAAATATAATTCTTGATATCTGTAATTGTTCTTTCACTAGTTGGAAATTGGAATTTTAAGTAAGAAATCAATTCTTGATATCAACAATTGTTTTTGAATGGCAATATATGGTGACATTTAACTAGTGAAAATACAATTACAGATATCAAGAATTATATTTTTTACTAGTTGAAAATTAATTCCTGATATCAATAATTACCATTTTAACTAGTGAAAATATAATTGTTGATATCAAGAATTAACATTGTTACTAGTGGAAATGTAATTCCTGATATCAAAAATAGCCATTGTTACTAGTAGAAATCCAATTCCTGATATCAAGAATTTGCATTTTAACTAGTGAATTGTTGATATCAAGAACTCATATCCTGTGAAGGAATAAAAGTCAAAACGGTTTGATATCTTTAAGACACTTTTTTTTTTCTCCGATACTGTATGTAATGCAGTTTGTAACTTATTTGCTTTTGTTATGTCAGGTGAGATCTATGTATGAAAGTGCGCCAGTCCAAATAAACAACATTTACATTGACTCACACTTCACTTCAAAACCGAATCCAGACCTTTTCCTTTAAAACAAAGTGAGTGTATGAATAAATGTGTTTGCATGGGAAATAGTTGGTGCCTGGTGAACTCTTAACTCCTCGGGCCCAAAGGGTGGCAAGGCAACTGACAAAAACCAGCATAGGGGGTCACAATATACTGATTAGTGGTCAGAAATTGGGTTTTTAATGACTGATTCATAAACATATATCCCAAATTTTATTGGATAGACCTTGGAGGTCTGAAATTTAAAGGGGTCATATGATGCGATTTCAAGTTTTCCTTTCTCTTCAACCCTCTACATTGCGAGTAAATCACTCGCATATGCGACTAAATCTTACCCTGGGCGACTAAATAATGTCTAATATTAGCCATTGGCTAATAAATAGTAGAGGGTTGCTCTTTGTTCAACCCAAATATTCAGATGTGTGCAGCACATTTTATGGAGGATTGTTTCCTGAACCTGGGAGAGTAGACTACAATGCCGGTGTTATGGATCAACTGCGGATCATGTTAACTGGGGATGTGTGCGTGCATGTGAGCTATTTTGCGTCCCATTCCAGCAGATTCGTCAAAAGCGACTGCAAAGCTGTAATGAAAAGACGTTGGTACATTCTTAATGTTGTTAATAAATGTTGATGCAATTATTACGCTGTGTTGTTTCCTCAATGCGTTTTAATGCATGCGACACAGTTTAAGTGTCATTTTAACATGATTTCACGTAGTGACATGGTTCACAAACCACGCCCACGTTATCTTGGCACATCACTTCTACGGAAAATGACAATCACTCAAATAAACGTATATTTCAAGTGTGTCACAGTCTTCAGCGGGTGTGCCCAGGAGGGCCACCAGATGACTGTGTTCGGTGAGCACATGGCTTGTGTTGTGTTGTCTGTTGCCATGTGCTCTCTCCTGTCTATTGTCTTGCCCCTCCCATCTTGTTTCCTCATTATTGTTTTAGTTGCTCCACCTGTGTCTCCCTCGTTAGCCTCCTCGTTTGGTTTCCTATTTATTCTCCTGGTGTCTGTCATCCGGTGCTGATCCGTCATTTCTCATTGTGTGTGTTTCGTGTCTGCATGTGTGCAGCTTTAGGCCTGCCTGTCTGTTTTTCCCCTTCGGGGTGGTTTGAGTTTGTTTTTGTTTCATTTTTATTATACTTCTATATACACTGAGTGAAAATAGCGTTATTTAGCAGTCTGTTATTTACACTAAGTGCAAATAGCGATAGATTTTATCAGTGGTGGACAAAGTACACAAATCAAGTACTTGAGTAAATGTACAGATTCGTATAATAAAATAGTACTCCAGTAAAAGTAAAAGTACTCAGTTTTCAATTTTACTCGAGTGAAAGTACAAAAGTACTTGATTTTTCATGTATTTAACACAGTTCGTAGTTCGGGAAGAAGGAGGCGGGAACGGGCGAACATTTAAACAAAACTTTAATAAAATAAACAAACACAAAATGGGAGAAACAGATACGAGAGAGGGGAGAGAGGAAAAAAATATATAATAAATTATCGGTCCGGTTCCCGGACACACTGCCGCTTGGTCCTCAACCGGCTGAGAGGCTCTCACTCGCGGTGCCATGCGATGGTACTGGACATCGTTGGTGGACGGCCCACCGCTCCTCCGCCTCCTGGCGGACAGCGATGGCTCCTCCTATTGAGGGCAGCCGGCAGCGAGTCCCCCGTTCCCTGCTCCTCCCCAATCATGGCGGATGGCAGCAGGTTCCGGCCTCCTGGCGAACGGGGCCGACTCCTCCGCTCCCTCTCGGACGGCAGCCACCCCTCCTCGACTCAGGAGCCCAGCAGCGAGCTCTCTGTCCCACCTCGTCTTCCATCGTTCCAGCATCACCGCCTCGGGCAGCCACCGGCGGTCTCTCCGCTCGTTCCTGCTGCCCAATCTCCTCAGCACCGCGATCCCCCTCAGCAGCTCCGTTCTCACGGCTCTCGGCCCCGCCCCCACTCGTCACAATGTACTTAAGTAAAAAAGTACCGATAGATGAATGTTTATTTTGCAGTTTTATATAGGCTACTTAACGTAATGATTTTTTCTTCTCAAACCTTGTCTGTGGTGTAAAAACACCCCTGGCCATCACTTCCCACTTTGATAATTACTGTAGTTACCATGTTCTGAACATCACATCCTTTCTTTTTCCC
>NW_015657294.1:38335-46992 GCF_001515625.1 Sinocyclocheilus rhinocerous
GGTTCATTGAAAAGAATCAGTTCTTTCTTGAATCAGACACCGCTTCTGCGTGTCGGAGCACGTGATATATTATAAGGAGTAACGATAAGTTTTATGAAATGTAGTGAAGTAAAAAGTACGATCTTATGCTTTGGAATGTAGTGAAGTAAAAGTAAAAGTTACTCAAAATAAAACTACTCCAGTAAAGTACAGATACTTGAAAAATGTACTTAAGTACAGTAACGAAGTAAAACTACTTCGTTACTGTCCACCACTGGGATCTAGTAAGGGAATGCATTCAAACAATAAGTTCAAAACAGCGCTAATGCAGAGAAAACATTTCATCAGAGATGGCAGAGATAATAGTACTCACGTACAGATGCCAGTAAATTTATTTTTCAGCATGTAGCTATTTGGCTTAAAAGTGTTTGAGTGTTTTATACTGGGTGCTGGCTGAAGGTGTTTTAGATTACGTAGTAGCCAGGGGTTTAGTAATTCTGCATGGATCAGTTAGGTCAAGGTAGCTCATTTAGTGGTCTTTTGGAATCTCCCTGTGGTCCTGTTTGGTATCACAGCTTGAATTATGCTATTTTTTTTAACTGAAAGTGCTGTAAAAAAAAAACATATGTTCATTTTCTGTGAAGCTGCTTTGCAAGGATGTGTCTCATGAAAAGCGCTATACAAATAAATGTGAATTGAATAGCAAACAATTATTTACTTGTTTATTATTTATTTATTGTGGCACTATATACTTTAATTGTGAATTATGAAAATTAAGAAGTACTTTTTTTAGTACGTCAGTTTGTATTTAATTATTCGTTTACTTATTTTTACAACTTTTCACAACTTTTTTTTCCACTTAAAGTGCTGATTGCGTATCATATGCACGCCAAAACTGCGTATCATATGCATGCCAAAGTCAATTTCTGCGTATAAATCACACGCCAAATAGAAACAGATAATCGTGCTATTGATACACATTTTCATGAGACCGGGCTCATTTGTTTTGTTTGTTTTTTTAAATGCCATATCTGTCACAAGATCTTAGCAGCACACAATTATTTGTTGTACAATAGTTCTGCCTCTCTCAAATATAACAAAAAAGTATTTAACAAAGTTAATGTAATGAATTGTGTTTGATCATATTTGTCTTTGTTATTTACTTTGATTTATGGAGTCTTGTGAATTTCTTAACCTGATAAATTAAAAGGATTTATGTTAAAATAACACAGAGCAATAACAAATTTTTACATCTATGCAAATGCATATACAATATTTGTAACTTAAATAAGTAATAGAAAAGAGACAGTTATTTAACAATATGTTAAGGAGTAGTAACATTTGTACAGTCTTACAGTTACAACCGGCCCTTTGAGGGCAGCCATAATGTTGAAGTGGCCCTCAGTGAAAATGAGTTTGACATCCCTGCCTTAGACACGCTACTGAGCTGCGCCTGAGGAAAGCCACAGAAGCTTAATTGTCCTTGATTTTTCTCCTGATAATTCAGGTATGTTTTCATAAAAAGTGAAAATGTGAGACATCGTGAATGTAAAAACATGCGAGTACACATTTCCTATATGGTGGTAGATTGAGTAGAGTTCAACAGATGAAAGTAATGGTAAAAGGACAGTTGGTCTGTGTTGTGCTGTGGTAATCGATAAAAGACTCAGAAAATGTAAATGTATATTAGTTCAGAATAATCTATATGTTTTATGAGAGTGACGTTGATATTTTGTATCATGTGTAACCATTACAGTTTAAATTACAAGATAACAGATGCATGAAGATGATAAATGAGTTTAATAGTTCAATTGTACATGGTTATATAAAAGAAGTATTCACAGAGAAAAACATGAAAATGATGGCTGACTGAAGGAAATTTAAAGTGTATTTTGTGTCATCCTGATAAATATACAGAGGCTATAATGATTAGATGTGTTAATGTATAAGAGTGACACTCAAGAAACACGTATTTAAAGACATTATTGTTGTGAAATAACACAAAAGGAATTGTACAAAGCTGTATTTTAAAAGTGGAAGCTTACTTGTCCTTGCGTTTTTCCCCCCTGAAAATTCAGGGATTATTAATCTGTCTACATGTTCCACACCCAGGATCTGTAACATTAGCATGCTTACTGGGGGTTATGAGGAATGGGTGAATTGATAAGAGCAGGAAAGTGGAATTATTGCTATTAGTATCCCACTTGCCTGGCCCGAATATTTAAGTCCCAATGCCCCTTACCTATTTCTGCCAAGGCCCCCTCTAGAAATACAAACGCCCCCCAGTTTGTATGCTCTGGATCCGATTCTGAAGCTCTCTGAAGGTAACTTGGTATGCATCTAAAAATAAGATAACCATGGCTACAGTCACTGCAGTTGTTTCCACGGCTAGTGAGCAGGCATTTATTCAATATGGCGTTTTGCGTATTTATGCTCCCATAACATCACCACTATGATGCAGGGTTAAAATTCCCTTGAAAGGGAACATTTTAGGATTATTTTCATTTATCATAAGGCTCCTGCCATCCTGGAAAGTTGTTCATATTTGAATTATTTAGGCTGGCCCATGTCAAAAAACTGTTCTCATGCCTCTGTATTGTAGCCTCCATATTCTAGGGATTACATATGGCTTGGGCCCTTCATTCTAAATTCTTGGGATTTTTAAAAATCAGTTTTATCATCATCAGTTTGTTTACATTCCTAACCCAATGTGCAATAGCTATAAAGATTCTTGTCTTAGTAAGCACCATTAACTATAAAACCCACAGCTGCAGTACATACTATGCTGGACATCTCTTATATGTGTTTTATTATTACTGAGCCATTGACAAATCAAGCAAGTTATTTTCTATACATGAGATTAGGTGGGAATGGAGGTAATTTTTAGTGTTCCCAATGTCAGTGTCTGCAGATCTTTTTACCATGGATAATGTTTCCTTTCCGCAACGACCTATCCCAAAGGCAAATGTTCACCAGCTTGTTTGGATGGTATTCAAGATTTGATTTGCATTTTTGTCCTTGGAAAAACCATCAGTTGGGTCTGTAAAACAGAGTACTTGAGAGAAAGTCAGAAGGCAACAGGTTTTAAGGTATATCAGAATCCTAAATATATTGTGATCATGAAACACCATGAACTTTTGATAAACATTGGAAGTGTTTGATTTCATCTAAGCTTGGTTAATCAGTAATGGTTTTGAATGATTACAGTAGAACTAATAAAAACATTTTGTTTGTATGTTGGTTAGATGAGAGCCAAATCTGGGACCACTACATTAACCAAACTGTGGATAACATGCAAAAAATATTCCATGCCATATTTCAATGCCCACAGTTTTTCTTAGAAATATTATGAGGCTTCTTTGATTTGTTAAATGCACTTGTTTTGTTTGCTCTGTCTGTAAAGGTGTGCTGTGATTGGTCACACCATCACACTCATTTGTCATTGGCTGTATGTCAGTTTAAGTAAGAGAGAGTCAGTGTCATCATGCACAGTTCTGTCCTCAACTTCAACTGATCACTGAAAAATCACAGAACGTCTTCAGTGGAAGAAGATGAAGACGACACTCGCTCTGCTCCTAATCATGGAGCTCTACTGTCTCTCCTCCGGTCTCAAACAACATTTCTTCGTGAATGAGCAGAAGAAATGGTTTTGTGCGCAAAAGTACTGCAAAACTTATTTTCATGTCCTCTCCACCTTCATCAATGCGAGTGAGGAACAGCGATTTTTAGCTAATGCGTCTGGTCAAGCTTCTGATGCCTGGGTTGGACTCCACAAAAAGCCCGAAACAGGAGTCTGGAAGTGGTCAGGAGGTATAGATGCTGAACAAATTAGCTGGGATCCTGCATTTAATCAACCAAATAACCTTGACAATGAAAACTGTGGCTTTCTATACAAAACCAATGATAAATTGCATGATGAAAAATGCAATATCACTAAACCCTTCTTCTGCATGACAAACTTTGTTCTGGTGCATCAGAAAGAGACCTGGGAAGGAGCTCTGGAATACTGCAGGACTCATTATAATAATCTGGCAAGTCTGAGCACAATAAACAGGATGAATTCTGCTTTACTGGAAATCACACAGGCTGAAACAGAATATGTGTGGACTGGTCTGCATTATCTAGCAGGGGACTGGTTATGGGTCACTGGAGATGATCTTGACTACACAGCCTGGTATCAGAACGAACAGCCCCAGTGTCCTGCCAGAGACCTTCGTTGTGGAGCCCTGGACAAACAAACAAATCTTTGGACACACAGAAACTGTGAGGAGAAGCTCAGCTTCTTTTGTCAGTAGACGGTATGTCACTTGAATGGCCTTTTCAAGATCCCAGATTTCAACTATAGATAGATATAGTGTCATTACGATATTTGGGCCAGCTGACATCTTTTTACCTTTTATCTTTTTACATCTTTTTGACCTTCATATGTTATAGCAACCTTTAACAACAACAGTTAAACATATTCATTACTAATAAACACTAGCTTTATTGCTAATCTTGTATGTATTTCTTTTTTTTTTTTTTGCCAAGCTGGGTGACTAGCAGAGTGGATTGGTTCAACAGCGTTTTCTTCTACTCACTCAAAGCATTCTGTAATAAGTACAATTTCCTGCTCTGCACTCACTGGAAAGAAGCCTCGGTCCGGGTTTACTGCATAAAGCAGATTGTTTGACTGTATACTTCCTAACCTAATACAAAGAAGAAAATTGTGGGCCAATGTTAGGATTAAAGTACTAGTTTTTTTTCATTTTGGTCATATATATATATATATATTTTTTTTTTTTTTTTTCAGTTAGTTTAGTGGTAGTTGAGTTTAGAGGAGCTGGATAGAGGGCTGCATAGATTTTACTTATTTTATGTCAAATTATGTTAAACTGATCATTTAAATGCTGTTGTTGTAACCCCCGGATGCATTAATTATTATTATTAAAACAAAGTATAGTTTTTAAATTATTGTTATTGTTGTTATTATTATTATGTTTATTATTGTTACTTTTGAATAAAATGTAAATTATGCATCTTTTTCCTTTGATGTTTTTGAGAGTATTGCTGTCCACTGTACTTCACGTTTTTTTGAGTTGCAATGTAATGTATCAATGTAATATGTCAATGGCGATTTCTGATGTCATTTTTAAGTAGTGTCTCTTGTGAAAATGTTCTTTACAAGACCTTTGGATGTTTGAAGGGAGAGCATTCTGATCACCCTAAATGCTAAATCTTGGTTGTACCTCTAACCCCCAAAGCATTAGTGTCTATAGGGAGAATCTCACAAATGCTACATTTCTCCACTGTGTATCAAGAGCATCAAATAGACATGAGAAAACTCTAGTATTTGGTCCTGGCTGAAAAATTCTGCCATGAGCAGGGACTGAGTCCATATGGTCAGTTTTAGAAATCAGAGATACTGTAAGCTGAATAAGTTAAAAGTTTAAATTATGCATGTTTCGAGCCCTGTTAATGTTACCCACAAAAAGCGGGTACATTTTGACAAATCTCGGCTCTTATTTCATTTCATTAATATTCTGTAATTATTCACCATTAAGCACATCCAAAATAACCACTAGATAAAGTGAAGATCGATTTTTATTGTAACTATGGACTACGTTGACAAGAGTGACGTAGAATTCACCATGAAGCTAACACTGGTGATGTACCGGAGAGAAAACGAATTTCACAGTAAATGATTGTCACGGTGTGCCTACTGTGAGGAGCGAAAGAACGCGGAGACGAAGGAGAATCCAATACATGGGGAACACAGAACAGGCAGGAACACACACACACGTAGCACATCGACGTTTAAGACAGCACACAGGACTCAGGAAACACAGGACTTAAATACACATGGAACATAATCAGGGAGAACTGAAACAGGTGGAGTAATTAATCAAAAACCATGGAAACTAATGAGGGAACACCTGAAATCAAAGAACACAATCAACATGGGAGAAACTAGGACACGTGGTGAACAAGGAACACGTGGGGCAGGTAAACACATGACAAAGGCTTACACGGGATGGCAGGCCTCCAGAGTGGTACCCGTTCCGGGACCCATGGCGGAGCAGGCAGACTAGGAAGCCATGGCAGAGCAGGCAGCTCAGGGGGACATGGCGGAGCAGACAGTTCAGGGGGCCATGGCAGAGCGGCCTCCGTGGCCTTGGCACTCGGCCCGGCCTCTACGGCCGGAGCCCTATAGCCCCCCCCCCCAAAAAATTCCTTGAGGCAAATTTCAGGTTCTTAGGCCCTCCGTGGGCCTGACGTAGGAACAGGAGCCTTCTCTGGGCTTGACTTGGCGACTGGAGCCCTCTTTGGGCTGAACGTGGGAACTGGAGCCCTCCTTGGGCTGGACGTGGGAACTTGAGCACTTTCTGGAGCAGACTCAGGGGCAGGAGCCCTTTCTGGAGTGGACTCAGGGGCTGGAGCCCTTTCTGGAGTGGACTCAGATGCTGGAGACATTTCTGGAGCGGACTCAGGGGCTGGAACCAGCACTGGAGCGGGATCAGGGGCTGGAGCCAGCACTGGAGCGGGATACGGGGCTGGAGCCAACACTGGAGCGGGCTCAGGGGCTGGAGCCGACAGTCTCTTTCTCTGCGTTCTCCTCTTTAGAGCAGAGGTGAAGGAGAAAGCTGGGAGAGAATTGGCCGGCGGGCCTAACTTCGGAACGGCCGGCGGGCTTGACAATGGAACGGCCGGCGGGCTTGAGAGTGCAGCGGCTGGGCTTGACAACAGAGCGGCAGGCGGGCTTGACGCAGAGCTGGTTCTGAATCGGGGCCGGACACTCTCCAGGACACCGGAGGATCCCTTCCCTCCAGCTCAGTCCAGTGGTGTCTGGGAGGTCCACGGGACAATGGTAATTGGCCCCGATCCAGAACAAAGAATTTAGCGTTGCGTCATCCAATGCCGTCACAGCCGCGAGCCCGCAGAACTCCCAGGTGAACTCAACAAAGGGGGATCTCTACAGGCTAGGGCGGTGAATCTTGCAGCGGTTTCCGGTGGGGGGAGGGGCGCCGCTTACTGTTTTTAGGTGCTGTCTTCTGTCACGGTGTGCCTACTGTGAGGAGCGAAAGAACGCAGAGACGAAGGAGAATCCAATAAACAGTCTTTATTTATCCAATCCACGGGGAACACAGAACAGGCAGGAACACACACACGTAGCACATTGACGTTTAAGACAGCACACAGGACTCAGGAAACACAGGGCTTAAATACACATGGAACATAATCAGGGAGAACTGAAACAGGTGGAGTAATTAATCAAAAACCATGGAAACTAATGAGGGAACACCTGAAATCAAACAACACAATCAACATGGGAGAAACTAGGATACATGGGGCAAGTTCAAGCTCAAACTGGTGTGCACCGTTTTGCTACGGTTCGGGGCTGAACGCAGGCCTGGTGAACAAGGAACACGTGGGGGAGGAAAACACATGACACAGGAACACAGAACTGACAATGATCTAATTTTCAGCAAAAAAAAAAAAATGTTTTACAGTTTTTTTTAATTGCTAACAAGCATTTACCAATACTTAAAGTACTTTTTCTAAACTCTTAACACAGCAACACACCTACATCACACAATTAGCCAAATAGTTAATTTTCCGGCCAAAACCACATTTTGTTAAATAAATACAAACAAACCGTTTCAAAATGCCGAATACCTTTTTCTACATTTACTAACTCTATCAAAACACAGCAAACCCGATTCAAAATCAACACTATAGTTTTTTTTTTCAATTGCTAACAAGCATTTACCAATACTTAAAGTACTTTTTCTAAACTCTTAACACAGCAACACACCTACATCACACAATTAGCCAAATAGTTAATTTTCCGGCCAAAACCACATTTTGTTAAATAAATACAAACTCTACGTTTCAAAATGCCAAATACCTTTTTCTACATTTACTAACTCTATCAAAACAATGCAAACCCAAATCAAAATCGAGTCATTCAGTCAAAACATTGGCACTGGTTTTCTATCCAATAGGAACATATAGTCGATCATAGTACATTGACTGTCAAAATCATAACAATTAATGGCATTACAAAAACTGCATTACTTGTCATGTCTCAGTTCGGCCTGTATAGAACATACAATATGAGATCCATATAAAAAAATAAAAAATAAAATAAAATAATAATAATTCAGTCAGCTGAACTCTACATTTTTTTTGTGTGTGTAAATGTGTGGATTCATTTTAGATCGTATGTGTACATCATAGTGAAGGAGTCATCAGTACTTTATGGAATGTAAAAAAAAAGTGACAGAATTGCTGCAGTAAAGGCTTTATTGGTAAAATGAAAAATGAAAATTTCTGTATCTGTAAACATACATGGTAATAAAGTTCTTTCTGACAAGGGAGAAGGAGAGGTAGGGGGCAAAAGGCAAAGGGCTGTTATTTCCTTTTGTTTGTTGATTTTTTTTATTATTCTTTACTGCGTTTAACCGCAATCTTTACACACACACAAGGAATTACAATGATTTACAGGAGCTTCCAGTGCAGAAGAAAGTATGGACATAGAGCAAACATACATGACAGTGCAGACAGTGCAGACAATTATAACAGTAATATAAGAAAAACAAAAAATTATGGTCGAAGAAGTGGGCTGGGTGTGTGGGGTCCAAAGTGATTTTCTTAGCCCTTTTCCTTACTCTGGAGGTGTACAGATCTTGGAGGTT
>NW_015657294.1:47828-50572 GCF_001515625.1 Sinocyclocheilus rhinocerous
ATAACAATTAATGGCATTACAAAAACTGCATTACTTGTCATGTCTCAGTTCGACCTGTATAGAACATACAATATGAGATCCATTTAAAAAAATAAAATAAAATAATAATAATAATAATTCAGTCAGCTGAACTCTACATTTTTTGTGTGTGTGTAAATGTGTGGATTCATTTTAGATCGTATGTGTACATCATAGTGAAGGAGTCATCAGTACTTTATGGAATGTAAAAAAAAAGTGACAGAATTGCTGCAGTAAAGGCTTTATTGGTAAAATGAAAAATGAAAATTTCTGTATCTGTAAACATACATGGTAATAAAGTTCTTTCTGACAAGGGAGAAGGAGAGGTAGGGGGCAAAAGGCAAAGGGCTGTGTTTTTTTATTTTTTGTTTATACTTCATATTGTCATACAGCCCTTTGCCTTTTGCCCTCTACCTCTGCTTCTCACTGTCAGAAAGTCAGAAAGAGCTTTATTACCATGTATGTTTACAGACACAATGAATTTGACTTGACGACAGGAGCTTCCAGAAAAATTATGGTCGAAGAAGTGGGCTGGGTGTGTGGGGTCCAAAGTGATTTTCTTAGCCTTTTTCCTTACTCTGGAGGTGTACAGATCTTGGAGGTTTGACCAATAATCGTCTCAGCAGCCTTGGCTGTCTGTTGTAGTCTCTTGATGTCTGATTTGGTAGCTGAACCAAACCAGACAGTCCTGGTCCAACTACTCCTCTCCCTCGTCCAGACATGTTCTTTCTTTTTCTGCTTCTCTGTGTTTTTCTGTATTGTTTTGAACAAAACCAATCCAGAAAGTGCCTTTTTATTGTGCATGGCCATGTAAAAAAGATAAGATTGATCCGTGATTTTGGTATGGGGTAAGCTTGTATGAAAATAAAATGTAAGCAGTTTAGAAACATGTTAATTGACTGAATATTGTGTGAAAACAACATGAATTGTGTTAATGGTATGGTCACAACAGACGGATGTTTTGCTAATTGTGTTTAGAGTTTTGAAAATGTGATTATAGATTGGACAAAGGGATGTTAGCAATTGAAAAAAAACTGTAAAGCTTGTTGTTTTGTAGATCAACACAGTTATATATGATATGAGAACAGTATGGCCTGCAGATAGGGAGTACGTGTTATTTAAGAAAAATATAATCATATTTTCAGAATGACATTTTTTATTCAAACCTAGTCTGTGGGGTAAAACGCCCCAAGGGGACGTGGCTTAGTTACTCTGTTCTGAACATCAAATCCTTTGTTTTTCCATCAAATGTATTCTAACTACTTGGTTGAATAAAAATATTTGGACTTTATATTTACAAATGACCTCAAGTTATCATCAGGTAGCTAGTTAACTAGCCAGTTAGCATCAGCTAACAAAATTTTTCAGATTGGCTATTATAATTTTGTAATTCATAATTATTGATTATATTTATTTTAATTTTTTTTGAACTGTGTGTTTATTGAACCTTTTTTTTTAACAAACCACTGTTACATAACTTTTACGTACAATATTGATACATGAAAAGTAAATGAATAAATAAATAAACACTAAGAAAGAAAGAAAAAAATAAAATAAATAAATAAATAAAACACTAATTTAAAAATAAATACAAAAGTCCCTGACAGCACTTCAATAAATGCACCACATACTTGCAAATTATCTGCATGGTTCAAACATTAATATATATAAGAGCTATTTCCTTCAAGCAAATATGTTTCAATAAGTGCCCACTTCAGTCGAAAAAAGTCAGATTTTAACTGCAAGTCCGCGGTCATTTTCTCAAATATATATATATCTGTTTCAGTCTTTGTGTCAATTCTGTCACAGTAGGTTGATTATATTTAATTTTAAGCTAAAACTGCCTGTACTCTGATTTTGCTGTAACTGTATAAAGCAAATTGCTTTGTAAGACTGGGGGGCATTTTACCCCACCTGTGGGGTGGTACAAATTTAATCTTTGTTAAAAATCTAATAACATGAAAACTCTGGATATTTTTCATACTTGGTTTATAATTTATGTTATTGTAACTAAAACTATGATAACTTTTCTGAACACATTTAACTTTTGTTTCACAGAAAAAAATTACACAGTCCCTAAAGGGGGGTGGGGGGCGTTTCCCCCATTCTACCTTAACGTTAAATCAAATAAAAGTTGTACTGTATTGACACTGGACAGTGCACACCACAATATTGCAAAGCATTTTATCTCGAGAAGAGTCTTGGGAAGATAAATATAAAAGTGTAGCCGAATTACATTTCAACCTCCAGCAGAGGGCAGAACTGCACCAGCTTAGAATTTCAACTCTAGTAATCAGAGAAATTGGGAAATTATTATGTAAGTGGACATAGAAATTAAAAATAAATTGCTAGAATTAAAATAAAATGCTAGGATTCAAATTTTTTTTTGTTCAAATCAGAAAAAAAAAATACTTTGAAAGGAACTAGCGTATTCTGGACAGTCTTTACAGTTTATCAATGTGTTTTGATGACCAAATTGACCTTTATATGAGTCAGGCATGTGTTTAAAGATGCACATAACCAGCAAAGTTTCAATCCTTGTGGATGACTGATAGGTGCATAGGTCATACTTCACTGCTGTTGTAAATTTGACCCCACGTTTTTACACTACAAAGAAAAATAAGACATGTTGTTATGACTGGCTTAAAGTCACAACACAAAGAGGACACTTTGTTTCAATAAAGGAAATATATAAATAGTCGCCACAGGTGCTTCCCTTTTTTCTT
>NW_015657294.1:50582-77931 GCF_001515625.1 Sinocyclocheilus rhinocerous
CTTTTTTTTTTTTTGTAGAGGAGCCCCACCCACAAAGGAGCTGCATCTCCGCCCTGGAATTCACATACAAAAACAGAAGAAAAAGTGGCAGGGCTATAACTCCTCCATCCACAGAACATTAAATAATCTTTATTTAATCAAAAAGAAAAAGTACTCTGAGCCATACTCTAACAAAACTGGGGAAAAGACAAATACATATTGTAATCTAAAAATATATTAATAAAAAAGAAAATATACCTACTCTTAAATGGGGATTAAATCACTATATGCCATGTTCATGAAACAATCCACAGTGAGAAATTTTGACAAGATGGTCACAAACTGGTACATAGCATGACATTACACATGAGACGCACATTGACTAAAATGTCCTCTTTCCCTTTAATGTGATGAATTTGTCAAATATAAGACTAACATCCATCTAATCAAATGCTGCTTGGTGTTGCAACTATACGCTGCAAGAAGGCTAAAGGAATGTGGTCAGTCAACACCTTAATCCAGTGGTTCCCAGACATGGTCCTGGACTAACCCCAACAGTACATATTTTGGATGTCTCTCTCATCTGACACAACCATTTCAGAGGTGCATCTGAAATTGAGTATTGTTTGAGTAGGTAATACATTTTAATTTGTGACTGTTAAAAAATGAGTGTTTTATATTCAATTCAATTCAATTCAAGTTTATTTGTATAGCGCTTTTCACGATACAAATCGTTGCAAAGCAACTTTACAGCAAATTAAGTTTCTACAATATTTAGTGGTAGCTTATCAGTGGTGACTGTCAGTTAATGTACATATGGCAGAAATGTACGGAAAAATCAATTAAAGACGTAATCAAACAGAAGATGAACACTATTAACAGCAATTATTATGATGCAATCAAACTTATAGCAAAATGTGGTAGTTCTGTAAGTTGTTTCAGGGTTGGCATCTTGTTGAGATATATAGTTGAGTATCATCAGCATAACAGTGGAAACTAGGGGCAACATGTATATTGAAAATAGCAGAGGACCTAGGACAGATCCTTGTGGCACTCCATATTTTACTGGTGATAATTGAGATGACTCCCCATTTAAATGAACAAAATGGTAGCGATCGGACAGGTAGGATCTAAACCATCTTAAAGCCTGCCCTTAAATACCTGTATAGTTTTGTAATCGATCTATGAGTATGTCATGATCTATAGTGTCGAACGCAGCACTAAGATCAAGTAAAACTAGCAATTATATAGTATAAATATGGGTACAATTAATGAAATTTGGATGCACTGCATCTGTCGTGCTGTTGCTATCTCGTAACCTTCCAGCATCAGTTGCATCACTTCCATTCATAAATCCTCTCCTGTGGCCTTCTTTGCTCAAGAGTTTATGCTTTTCAGGACTAATCCTGTATGGATGTTGCTTTACTGGAGCGGCATCTGAAAAATTACTGTATCATGTTATGTCATGTGTAATGTGGCCATTACACCAGTCATGTAATATCATTACACATGACTGGAGCACAACTTAATACTAATATGTAAGCTGTTACACTGAGAGAATTTCTATTTATTGATCAATAATCATTTATTGACAATATACACTAATGTCAAGGTCTCTGGAAAGAGGTGTGGTAAAGTCCTATTTACGTTTCACTTGGTGACATGATGAGAGCAAGTGGCAATGTCTTTCACTAGTTGCTGGCCCGTGTTGCAATGGGAACAAGGAGAAGGATTCCATGTAAACAACATTTACAGTTTCTCAATCGATTTGACACATTTCTCCAAACTCAGGTCACTGTTCTCAAAACAGTTAACACAGTGAGCTGAACACTTTGTAATTGTCCTAAACAGATTTCATTCAGTACGTTTTCATTCATTTCATACTAATTACAAATCAAGCAAATAATTTTCTCAAAACAATGTGCACAAAACTCTCTAATGGTTTCACAATAGTTAATACAACCAACCAATTCTTTAAAATATCTGAAAAAAGGTTTTACACAAATCACAAACATTTATGTACCATTTGTCCAAACACAACAAACAAAACTGTAATTTGTCATTCTATCAAATGAACATGGTATATTTTCCATCGGTCTGAAAAGCAAGGTGTGCTGTGATTGGCCAGCTATGTCTGCATTTGTGATCGGAGAAATGACAAACAACAAGCCCTACTCTACACTGCCCAAAAACTTGCTCGCTTTAAATATAAAAAATATAAAAACTTTAAATATAAAACACGTACTTACAATCTGTGAGTCAGAACAGCCGGCATTGTAGTCTACTCTACCAGGATCAGTAAACAGTCATCCATAAAATGTGCTGCACACATCTGGATATTTGGGTTAAACCACAGCGTCTTCACGACATGGCTGCAGCGTCAACAATACTACAGCGAGAATAAAAGTTACGCCTTCTTTCTTTGCGTGAACATTTGGGCGGTGTTATGCAAATCTTCCCACATAGTGAGGTAGAAATGTGTGGGCGTGTTAGAACGAGCCGTTTTAGGTAGGTGTGGCTGACTCTTAACTTTTATAAAGAATATCTCTTTGGATTTGAGACTTTAGTCTTTGCAACTTTATAGATCTTCTTTATGCACCAAGAGCTTGTAACACTCCAAAGAGAAAGGAAAAATTGAAATCGCATCATATGACCCCTTTAACTGATAACTACTCGGTTCATTATACACACAACACAGGAAATGCAGTTTTTCTAATCGTTTACACATTTATCACAATTGCTTTAGAGTATTAATACAGTTTTTCTCAATCGATTTGACACTTTTCTCCAATGCAATGTACTTGTTCTCAAAACAATTAGCACAGCCATCCAAACACAAAATTATCTTAACCAAACAGTTGAACTTTATTGCAAAATGAAGCACTGCAATTTTTTCTAATGCATTTATTAAAAGTAAATATTAACATCAAATCTATAGGTGTGCTCTCTATTGATTATAAAACACATTCATCTGTTGATACACAAATATGCTAATGAAAATACATGTTTATAACTACAAATCTTTACACACACACACACACACACGTGTTTGCTGTATGCATGAATTATCCTGTTACCCTGAATTATTGATCTTGCCTTTCATTTACATCTGGAAGAGAATTTCATTGCACTTTATCTACACTACATGTTTGCTGCACTTGCATCACAGGAGAAAAATTTAAGAAGGTTGAATCCATGCTTAACAAGCTCCTGTCTCAACATCTCCACAAGCCTCTTCCTTTGTGACTGGTGATGTTGTTCTGGACCATATCAATGCTCTTGTTCCATTCAAAATAAACTTGATTGTGCACCTGAATGATCTCAAACTTCAATTCTGAAAAATGTCATTTACAGGACAGGAAGTGTTACACCACCTTATAGACTTACACCTCTTTATTTATCCCCCAACCCCTGTTATTATTTATTATTATTATTATTATTATTATTATTATTATGCATATTCGTTCTTGCTCTTTGTATACTTTCCCTTTTACTATTACACCAAAGCAATTGTGATAAACGTGTAAACAATTAGGAAAACTGCATTTCCTGTGTTGAGTATAATGAACCGAGTAGTTATCAGTTTAGGGCAAATCAAAAATATACCATGTTCATTTCATAGAATGACAAATTACAGAGTTTTGTTTGTTGTGTTTGGACAAATGGTACATAAATGTTTTTGATTTGTGTAAAACCTTTTTTCAGATATTTTAAAGTATTGGTTGGTTGTATTAATTATTGTGAAAACATTTGAGAGTTTTGTGCACATTGTTTTGAGAAAATTATTTGCATGTTTTGTATTTTGTATGAAATGAATCAAAACTAAATCGGTTTAGGACAATTACAAAGTGTTCAGCTCACTGTGTTAACTGTTTTGGGAACAGTGACCTGAGTTTGAAGAAATGTCAACAAAACAACAAACATCCCAATGACCCACTTTTCCACCCGAAGAACAAACAAAAAAAAAAAAAAGGGAGAGGGTGAGGTTAGGCAAAATCCATGAGCTTCTTTAAACAGGTTGCCACAGGTGCTGCCCATTTCCCAGTAGAGCCTGATTGATGGCTATATTCATTTACATGCAACCAAATACGTAAGTAATTATATTGACGGCTCAATCGGACGGAAAAGCCTTCATGTAAACATTTTAATTGATCCGATTGAGCTCAATTCAAATGAAATTGGAAGGTGTGGTGTAAACCTTTTCTTATGCGATATAAAGGACGTAAACATTTGATCGGATTGAAAACCGGTACTGGAAAGTTTTGTGAATGTGCAATGACATAGAAATACCGTAATGACACATGGAACGAGCTGTTGTTTTTGTAGAATGAAGTGTCATGTTATTCTAAAATTTGCCATCCACTCATCGTCTGTGAATTGAAGCAGAACAACATACCATTAGTCCTCACTTTATACTCTCATCCACAGACGGCTTGTTTTGGCCGTGGGAATGGGTGGTTTTACTGCCTGATAAATATAAGCAGCACAGTACAAAGCTGCATATGTTCATCATCTCCTAATTGGGATCCAAGATGAATATGAAGTCTGCTCTTTAAAACAAAGAAAAGAAACAATGGCTGGAGAATAGTATGTGCAAACAGCGGGAAACTCTGTATAAGTTTGCAGTGTGCGCATGCCAATAGATCAAATCCGATATTGAAGCTTGTGACATATAAACGTGCACATCGACCCGATCACTTTATTTAGCATTCATGTAAATACTATATCTGTGACTCTGTAGTGTGGCCTCCACAAAATCACCTTGAGTAGAATAAGTGGTGTTGGGCATTGAGGTACACTGAAAAATTGTTTCAACCCAATTTTGGGTCAAATATGGACTAACCCAACTGTTGGGTTAAAAAGTTAATTTAAAAATGTAACCAAAATTTAACCCAACAGTTGGGTTAGTCCATATTTGACCCAAAATTGGGTTGAAACAACCCACCATTTTTTAGAGTGTATACAGTAATTCTATGCCAGAGGTGTCCAATCCTGTTCCTAGAGGACCACTCTCCTGAACCAAGCTCCAAGCCTAATTAAACACCTGAACCAGCTAAACAAGGTCTTTAGACTCACTAGAAATGAAGCCACTTTAACACAAGCCTCCAAGTTTAGCGAAGAAAAGCAAGTAAATAATAGTAAATAATAATAGTACAGATTATTTTCACTGATAAAACATTCAGCAGCAATTTCAGGGCTATTAGGGGCTACACAGAGAGAGTGTTGGTGTTTTGCGTGATGTGTAATTTTGTAACTTTGGTTAATATTTGGCTATGTCAGCTGTGATGCATGTATGTAAGGCTCATCACTGCGAATACACATTTACATTCACTCACAGTTCACTTGAAACCCAAATCTGCACCTATAATCTTCTAAAACTAAGGAATACATGCAAAATGGTTGCATGGTAAATAATTGATATGTAGTAGTATTTTCTATTTCAAACTTCTTCAAAGGATTTTCTGAATGTCCAGTGATTGCTCGGTACTCTGGAGAGTAAAAAATACAATATGAAGTTATCATATTTTTGAAGTTTAAGTATCTTCTTTAGTACACAGGTTCAAAAGTTTCATGAAATTTCAAAAGCTGGTTACACTTTATTTTGATAGTCCACTTTAGACATTCTACTAACTAGAAGTAACTTTGTAACTACATGTCAACTACATGTCAACTAATTCTCATTAATTTGCAACTACAGGTCTACTAACTCTCAGAGTGGACTGTTAGGTTAGGTTTAGGGTTAGTAGAATAAGTTGACGTACTTAAGATACTTGCAAAGTTTCTTATAGTCAGTATGTTGTATGTTGCGGACCCATCAAAATAAAGTGTTAGAAGATATTAAGCAGACAGACTACTAATACTCTAATAACTGTAGTCGACATGTAGTTGCCAAGTTACTTACTGTTAGTAGAATGTCTAATGTGGACTATTGAAATAAAGTGTTACCCAAAAGCGGTGTCTTTGCATTCAAACGCAGAAAATGGCCTCACATACACTACAGTATAGGTTACAGCATGTGAGGCAATTTTCTGCCTTTGAATGCAAAGTTCACTTTTATAAAACTACCCATTATCAGGTCTGAAATGTCTTCATCAGTTCTTCCTCAGGGCTTCACGTTCATGTTGTGCTTTTGATCTTACAGTTACTGTCACAATAGCATAAAAAAAATTATACAGCATTTGAGTGCAGTGAAACTACCTACCTGCAGAGTTCAGTTCCAACCCTGCTTCAGCACACCTGCCTGTAATTATCAAGTGCTCCTGAAGATCTTAATTAACTGGTTAAGCTGTGTTTGATCAGGGTTGGAGCTGAACTTTGCAGGAAGGTAGATCTCCAGGACTAGGCACGCCTGGAATTTACCTTATCCATACTTTTTAAACTGCTACTTGGAATGATTTAATATATAACAGAGTGATTTTTATTGGGACGTACAACACATTTAATTCATTATGTTGGATCCTACATCAATCTTACCTTAGCTAAGTACATTAGCTATGGCCCAGCCTAAAGGCAAATGCTTGTCAGTTTGTTTGGATGCTGTTCAAGATATGCTTTATTAGATCTGATTTGCATTTCTGCAACTAAGTATTTCTGCAGAGTGCCAGGGAGAGTCCCATAAAAAGAATAAGATAAATTCCAGCTTTGCAAAATATGTTCTAATGGTTTTACAGCTGGAGACTGTGTGTGGAAATTAGCTTTCTTTGTCGGTTTCTTTTGTTTGTTAAAGTTAGGAGACAAAAAAATAAAAAGTGTTTTTTGTATATTGTTCAGGTCAAAATTCTGGGACCACTGCATGAAACCAACTGGGGGCACATGCAAAAATGTTTAATTCCATATTTACCGGCCCGCAGTTTCTTACCTATGAGGTTCATTTGACTGGTTAAATGCACCCGTTTTGTTTGTCTGTGAAGGTGTGCTGTGATTGGTCACACCATCACATTTGTCATTGGCTGTATGTAGTTAAAGTAAGAGAGAGTCAGTGTCATCATGCACAGTTCTGTCCTCAACTGATCACTGAAAAAAAAAAAAAAAAAAAAAGTGTTTTTTGTATATTGTTCAGGTCAAAATTCTGGGACCACTGCATGAAACCAACTGGGGGCACATGCAAAAATGTTTAATTCCATATTTACCGGCCCGCAGTTTCTTACCTATGAGGTTCATTTGACTGGTTAAATGCACCCGTTTTGTTTGTCTGTGAAGGTGTGCTGTGATTGGTCACACCATCACACTCATTTGTCATTGTCTGTATGTCAGTTTAAGAGAGAGTCAGTGTCATCATGCACAGTTCTGTCCTCAACTTCAACTGATCACTATCACAAAATCACAGAACGTCTTCAGTGGATGAAGATGAAGACGACATTCGCTCTGCTCCTAATCATGGAGCTCTGCGGACTCTCCTCCGGTCTCAAACAACATTTCTTTGTGAAAGAGAAGATGACATGGGATTCTGCAAATGACTACTGCAAAACTTATTTTCATGACCTTTCCACCTTCACCAATGAGAGCGAGGAACAGCAGTTTTTGGAAGATGCAGCTCATCAACCTTCTCATGCCTGGGTTGGACTCTACAAAGAATCAGGAGTCTGGAAGTGGTCAGGAGGTGAAAATGCGAAATATATTAACTGGGATACAAGTAATAAACAACCTGAAAATGATGGTTGTGCTTTTCTACACAAAGGCCATAAGAAACTACAAGACATAGATTGCAATGATAAATACTCCTTCTTCTGTATGAACATATCAGAGTTTGTTCTGGTGCTGCGGAATGAGGCCTGGGAAGGAGCTCTAGAATACTGCCGAAAACAAAACAATGATCTAGCAAGTCTGAGTTCACTTAGCATGATGGATTCTGCTTTAGGGAAAATCACACAGGCTGAAACAAAGTATGTGTGGACTGGTCTGCGCTTTCTAGCAGGGGACTGGTTCTGGGTCAATGGAAATGTTCTTGACTACACAGCCTGGTCTAAGACAGGACAGCCCCAGTGTCCTGCTAGAGACCTTCGTTGTGGAGCCCTGGACAAACAAACAAGGGATTGGACTCACAGAGATTGTGAAGAGAAGCTCAACTTCTTTTGTTCTGCACAGGCAGTAAAAGGTAGGCCACCTGTTCGTCTCACAAGCCCAACTCCCCAGAAAGGGCATAATTACAGTGGACTGTGTTTAGGTTTATGGATCTTTACGTTTGTATTTTTCCAGAAACTGCATATAATTTTCTTTTGATACAAGTAGTTTTATATGCCTCAAATGTAAGCTTCTTTAATTGAGAATGCATATTATATTCATACATATTTTTATATGTTTGTGTCTTTTGTTATAAGGAATACTTTTAGCAAAGTTATAATTCTGCCTATATATATTTTTTATATTTTGCAGTTCAACAGCAAAAACAACAACAACAAAAACAACAAGAACAAGAAAACATCTTGCAAAAGCCCCCCACCCAGTAGTATATGTGAATCCAGCATAACTACAGTAATATGTGATTATCTGTATAAATACAGATAATAATAATAATAATAATAAATAAATAAATTACCCATTTTACAGGACTTTCAAACATATCCTGCGGGTTACCAGAGCAATCGTCTGGTGATTATTTTCACCAACAGAGTGAGCTGCGAGCTACACTTATTACTTGGTCGTGCACCACGATTTTAGACATGAAGAACCTGGATGAGAGATTGCCTTCAATTATCAAAAGAAACACATATGTAGGCTATTATTTAACAGGGCTGAACAGGATGTGAGATTTTATACTGGGTTTTTTTTCTGTTTTTTTTTTTTGGTACATAGATTTGTGTCAGCGCATAATTTCCACACATATCTTAATTGAATGACTTGGGTAAAAAGTGTACACACACACGTTTGTTTCTGTGAATTGTGGGGACTTTCCATAGACTTCTATTACTTACTGACCAAACAATATTTTCCATCCTCTTACCCTAAACCTACCCCTTACAGAAAACCTGTTTGCATTGTTACACTTTCAGATAAACATCATTTACTATTTTTAATCATTTTTTTCCCCACAATGTAAACAATTTCAGGTTTTACTATCCTTGTGGAGACATTTGGTCCCCACAATGTAGCATAAACAAGTACACACACACACACACACACGTCTGGTTTGCTATCCTTGTGGGGACTCTCCATAGGCGTAATGGTTTTTCTACTGTACAGATCATATATTCTATTGCCCTACACCAACCCTACACCTAAACCTACCCCTTACAGGAAACTTTGTGCATTTTTTTTTTTTCCAAAAACTTCATTCTGTGTGATTTATTAGCTTGTTTACCCGTGGGGACCTCAATCTAGGTCCCCACCGTGACACGAGTCCTCATGAGTCTGTGTGTATTTAGGTTTAAGTCCCCACCAGAATAGAAAAACAGGTACACACATCACACACACACACCTTCCTAAAATGCAAAATAATGTGCCTAATTAGAGATATTAAGAACCCGTTTCGAAAACACAAATTTTAAAAAAAATCTGAAAAGTTTAAAAAGTTTTTTGTCTATATATTCACAGTTTGTGAAAATGATAGAAATTAATGAGAAAATGTTAACAAATATATTTGTTAAATGCAGTTTTATTTATCATATGTTCTTGAATTTGTTTTATTTTTGAAATGCGTTTTTTGTAAAGTTATAATCTTATAATATACAATTTGATCCGTTTGATTTTTGCAATGGTTACTGTTTACTATTTGTCATTATGTGATTTTTGGTGAATTGTATTAAAACCAGTTAGGTTAACCTGCAAATATCATAATTATAAATAATAATAAAACATGGAACCCGCAATAATAATAAAAATAATAATATTAAAAAAAAAAACATACAAAAACATAGTGTCCTGTATTTTGTTTTAATTAATTGATCATAAGTGAGATTTGAATGATATTTTGACCACTGAACTTTGAGATGTCCCGGTCTCAGAAGTCTGTTCCTTTTTAAAGGGGGACCTATTATGCAAAAATCACTTTTATAAGGTGTTTGAACACAGTTGTGTGGCTGCAGTGTATGAAAACAACCAGCCTATAATGGTAAAAATCCATCCACTCATTTTTTTTAATAATCCCAATAAGTTATAAACAGTCTCTCCAAACGAGTGGTTTCAGATTCTCCCTCTTTACACATCAGTGACGGGAAAAAGTCCCGCCCATTTGTGACGCTCTCTGCCCTATTAGCATAGACACAGACCTGAGTGAGAAGCAGCAGTCCGCCGTTACTCTTTCCTTGCTGTAACGTTAGCTGCTGGAGATATATAATGTCAGCACTAAAGAGGCATTACAAGTGTTGTGTTTTGGGATGCACGAACATAGGAGTCTCCATAGACTCCCTCCATCTGAGCTGCTGAGGACACTGTGGTTAAATTTCATTTTGAAAGGAAATATCCCGGAAAAAAAGTCTCCTATATGTTTAGGGATCAATACCAACGCATCATGCGTGAACGTCAGCTCCAGACAAAGTAAGTGACGCGTTTGTTTCCCAAATTGCCTTTCTGAAAGAGCTTCTTGGCACTCTGTAAGGCTAATGTTGCTAAAGCTATGCTTGTTTTCACTGATGCTGCATTCACGTGTTAACAGAATGATTGTAAATAGGGGATGTGGTAAAATTGCATATGAAAGCAATGTGAAATCATATACAGTGACTTAACATTTGGACTTTGTTTTCCACACGTCACATCCTGATTGTTGCTGCCGCGTGTTTTGAGTTTGAGCTCCGTCAGGTTAATTCTTTATCGTCTATTTTTTATCTTAAAATAAATTTTATATACCATTTTCGTTTCTATAACGTGTGAATATATCCCCTATCGTATTCTACAACAAAAACAATCAGAGCGCCTTGTTATCACTAGTTTTATTTTGATTTCCGCTATAAGCTTATAGCCCGCTAGCATCGCCAGCGTGGTTGCCGCTAATCTCGCTTACATTGCTAATACTCTATTCACACACATTACCATTGTTTTACTCACTGTTACTTGCTTTAATGGCAGATGTGTGTCTACCTTTGAGTGCAGGTGAGGACATGTTCGAGCTGCATTCGGTGCAGGTCGAGCTGGAGGCCCTGGAGAAGCAGATCCGCGACCTGGTGGAGAAGCAGGCCTCTGATGCCTCCGGACGACGGCGCTCTGCACTCGATTTTTAGACTGGCGTCGTAGAACGCACAGAGTACGTCGTCCGGGTAGCTGGTGGTGCTTGCTTGCAGCTGGAACAGTCTAATATGGTCCTTGAGAGCTTTGTCCCCCTGCTCCAGCAGGAGGAGGTATTCGGGGTGAAGAAGGGCATCCATCCAGGGAACACAATGGAAAAAAAGACACTGGGAAAAACGAGAAAACAAATGGAGGGGAAAACACGGAGGTGACTGTATTCGGTCGGGTCTTCTGTCATAATACGCTGTTTAGGAAGCACGCAGGAGGCACAAGTAAACATAAACAGTCTTTAGTCCATGGAACAGAGGGGAAATCCACACAATAGGTGCTGGAAAACACACGTACATAAACGGTAGACCCGACAAACACAGAACGCAAAAGGCATTAAATTAAATACAAGGGATAATTGGAGAAACACAGGTGGATCACATATGACAATCAGACTAGCCCAGGACAGGAACATGACCAAATACATGACCAAATAAGGACAAACAGGAACAGAAACTGGGGCAAAACATGACACAGACAGTCCAGAATCCTGACAATGGGTCTAAAAACCCGTATTCATTTCCCATGTTATTTCAAACTTAGCTGGGCTTTTTTTTATCTTTTGAAATCAGTTTCAGCATTTAATATTCCCTGCTCTATAAATTCCATGATCCATAAATATTCATAATATCTTTTTACAATGACCACAAATTAATATTTATTTATTTTTTCCTAGGTTTTGTGTTACTACATCACGTTTACACACGGGTCAAAAATGACCCATCAATGTAAACATGATAAAACAAAAGAATAAAGAGATTTTGATAAAGAGATAATTATTTTAGCAGCTATTTAGATCAACACATTTAACACTTGAAATATGTTTATTTGCCACTTTGTCACACATAACATACAAATATCACTGATAACCGATAACACTGAAATTGAACTGTCTGTAGTGAATATGATAGAATAGATGAAAATAAAACTAACAGAACAAAATCACACATGTACAGCGCCATTTCAGAGCTTACATGCCTCACAAATGACAACTGAAGGTTTGTGCTCCTTGCAAACAGACCTGTTGCACTGGGAACACCAGCTGCTGACTTTTCTGTCTTTGGCAGCTGGGCAGATCCTGTACCTCTTCCTCTTCGATTGACCCTCCTGCCTGATGTCTTCTTGTGGCCGGGTGGTGGCTGTGTTTTGCTTTTTATCCTACATCTTCCCATTGCCTCTATAATATGGTTTTGAAGGTGGGGTGTGCCCTCCAAACGCCTCTTCATATGTGGCATGACAAGCTCTTTGACCAGCTTCTTGATGAATAGCCATCATGCATTGGTAACACCACCCATGTAATCAGGGTGTTGCTCAGTGAAGTTGGTGTAGGCCAGCGGTGGCCAATATGGGTCCTGGAGAGCCACAGTCCAGCAGAGTTTTGCTCCAACCTTGATAAAAACTCACCTGCCTGTAGCTTTCTACACTGAACAAAATTATAAACGCAACACTTTTGTTTTTGCCCCCATTTTTCATGAGCTGAACTCAAAGATCTAAGACTTTTTCTATGTACACAAAAGGCCTATTTCTCTCAAATATTGTTCACAAATCTGTCTAAATCTCTGTTAGTGAGCACTTCTCCTTTGCCAAGATAATCCATCCACCTCACAGGTGTGGCACATCAAGATGCTGAGAACAAGCTAATCAAAGTCTGAAGGGTTTCTAGGAAGCTACAGGCAGGTGAGTTTTTATTAGGGTTGGAGCTGAACTCTGCAGGGCTGAGGCTCTCCAGGACCGGAGTTCGCCACCCCTGGTCTAGGTCATCAGCATCAGATATTTCAGACTTTGAATCAGGACTAAGAATGGCCTCATCTTCCTCATCATGCAGCATCTCTACAATCATTTCAGCCGTTAATCTAGAATGTCTGGGATCAGCCATACTAACACTCTAGATAAAGGAACACCGACAGACATAAAGTGTGACCAATAGTATTGATTTATGACAAAAAAATAAAAATGATGGAATGTGGAGATACAAGGTTTCCACTTGACAGCAATAATCTATACTTGTATATAATAACATATTATTTTGACTTTTATTTTGTTGACCTAGCTAACATTATCTAGCTAAAATAGAATATGTCAACAACAAGTAAGCTAATAGTACTGGACATGTTTCTCTTTCTCACTAGTAACAGATTTCAAGGTCAAGGTAACCTTAGCCTAACATTCAAATATTATATCCCGTTATCTTTCACAATATATCAAATATTTTATGTGGTAATAAATTATAAAATAAGACTAAATGCATCAGTTATACAAAAGCAGCCATGTTGAGTTGTGAAATTTTGGGCAGGTGAAAAGTTTTCTGCAGTAAATATGTTTCTACTTGCAAAAAAATAGCAAATATACAAATTTCTATATGGGTCATTTTTGACCCATGTGTGTAAAATTGATGTAGAGATATAAAGACTGTGTTCCCTATCGAAACTGTAATAGACACTCGTACTGTGTCTGCTAAGATGCTATGGGAAAACTAATTTTTCTCCAATGACTGAAGCCTTTTTCAATAATGCAGTGTAACTGCATGGCCATTGGTTCGTGCAGTAAATTAAAAATGAACCAATGGCTCGGCAGCGGAGCTGCAAAAGGGCGATGAAGCCCGCCAGAGCCCGCCAGAATGGGTGGGGCCATCTGGCTATATAAGCGGGCATTTCGCCATAGGATCCTCAGATTTCTTCTCCTTCAGCGATGAGGATCATCTCTTGCTGATTCTGCGATCAAGAAACCAAAGAAGGAAGAAGCTCAGCCTGCAGCTCGCCGCCGTAGAAGAGCCCCGGCAGTGGAAGAAGAGGGAAGCCTTACCCTGCTGCTATCCGGCGTGCTAAAAGAGCAAATTTCTGAGCAAATTTCTTAGCGACGTTGTTGCAGATGTCGCGCTGCGAGTGTGGCTCGTGCAGGGAATCCTGCATGAAGCAGAATGTCAGTGAGCGCGTCGCCTGTCTGGGCAACGCCCCCACACAGAGACTGCAAGCTCACTGAGACGGAATGCTCTCACTCGACATCTTCTCCACTCGCGGACCACCTTCAATGAAGGCAGCTCCACTCTCCCGTTTCTCTTCTCTCAGCAAAGCTCGGAGAAAGGAACAACAGAGCCATGGAGCTGAGCAACCGGGTTTGAGTGATCCCACGCCGGCACAGAGCTCGCGTGCTCGCTCTCCCCGCAGCGCTCTGATCCGCCGGTGTGTTTACACGTGAGAATCAGTGCCCCTTGTTACATTGAGCGGCTTTATCCTCTTAGGCAGATCAGAGTAGAAAGCTGTCACCCCTTATCTCTGACAGCTTTGCATTTATGTGTGCGTTGCTGAAGCTGCGCTCACACAGACAGGCTGCTTTCACCGAAAGCCTGAGTCGGTCCCTGATTCGCTCGCAGATCCCCTTCTATCAAGGCGGCCCGCCTTTCAATCCCCTGCTCTCATGTTTCTCTTCTCCCAGTCACTTCTGAGATAGAAACAGCAAACTCGCGGGGCTGAGCAATTAGGCTTGAGTGATGTCACGCCGGCACACATCCCGCGTGCTCACTTTGATCTGCCAGCATGTGTTACATGTGAGGATTAGTGCCCCTCATTACATCAAGCGGCTCAATCCTTCTAGGCGGATCGGAGTAGAATGCTGTGCTAATGTGGCCCCGCCTCCCCCGCTCTCATGTTTCTCTTCTCCAAGTCACTTCTGAGAAAGAAACGGTGAACTCGCGGGGCTGAGCAATCAGGCTTGAGTGATTTCATGCCGGCAAGCCCCCATGTGTTTCACTCTACACGCAGCCCTTTGATCTGCCAGTGTGTTTACACTGAGGATTAGTGCCTCTTGTTTGTTGAGCGGCTTAATCCTTCAAAGCGGATCAGAGCATAATGCTGTCACCTTTGATTTACAATATCGCTGACAGCTTCAATTTGAGTGCGCTGCTCGGGCCATGCCCATGCTGAGGCTGCACTCACTAAGACAGACAGCTCTCATTGCGAGAGTCTGTGTTTCACTCTGCTTTGCTCGCAGTTCGCCTTCAATGAAGGAGGCCCCGCCCTTCTCCTTGTCTGCTACGAGTAGATCTGAAAGGATGCGCGCAGAAACTTTGATCTGCCGGTGTGTTTACACATAAGGATCTTCAGTGCCCCGTCTTCTAACAAGTGGTTTGATCTTTTTTTAGGTGGATTTAAAGAGAATGCTGTCACTAGTTATTATCGCTGACAGCTTCAGAATTGGACGTGGCTGGGCCACGCCCACGCTGAGGCCGCACCCACAGGGGCTGACTGCTATCTCTGCGAGAGCATTGAGTCCAGCAAAGCATTACAGCCTCTCTTATGCCTCCAAGCACCCCCTTCAACTTACGGGTGCTGACGACAGTATGTTTGTTGTAATTACGATTGTGAACACTGGGCCCATTCAAATAGCGCCCACACAACCATCATCAGAGCGAGTCAGGATTCTACAGCCGTTACTTCCTCCTCCCCAAGAAAGGATGGCGGCCTACGGCCCATCCTCGATCTCAGGTACCTGAACTGCACCCTCATGAAACAGCCATTCAGGATGATTACATTGAAACAGATCCTCTCGCATGTGTGTCCAGGGGACTGGCTCTTTTCTCTGGATCTGAAAGACGCCTACTTTCACATCCAGATAGCCCCCCGTCACAGGCGATTCTTGATTGATTCGCCTTCGAGGGAGTGGCATATCAATACACCGTCCTTTCCTTTGGACTGTCCCTTGCTCCTTGCTCTTTTATGAAGTGCATGGATGCAGCTCTTTCCCCGCTGAGACAGATGGGAATCCGCATTCTAAATTACCTCAACGACTGGCTCATCTTAGCCCAGTCGAAGGACGAGCTACTATCACACAGATCCTTCCTCCTCAGCCACTTAGAATGCCTGAGACTCAGGGTAAATTTTGCCAAGGGTGCACTGTCCCGCAGCCAACGGATATCGTTCCTGGGAACAGTTTTCGACTCAGCCCAAATGAGAGAGGTAGTCATGCCAGAACGTACTTCAGCCAGGCCTACTTCGCATGCGGCCCCTTTAGTACTGGCTGAAACCACGAGTTCCGTCCCACGCCTGGCATCTCGGACGCCTTCATATCAAGGTGGACCAGGCCTGGGTAGCAGCTCTGGCCCCTTGGAAAGACCCTCAGTGGATGGAATGAGACGTGCCCCTGGGAATGGACCAAGGAAGGTGGTCTCGACAGACGCTTAAAACACAGGTTGGGTAGAGCTGTGCGATGGCAAACCTACTTTCGGCCACTGGTCGAAAGAGGAAGGTCGGCTACACATCAGCTGCATGGTGTTTGGGCCTTCGCACCTTTCTGCCAGACCTAAAGGGACACCATGTTCTAGTCCGGTCGGACAGCGTGACGGTGGTGTCCTATATAAATCTCCAGGGAGGTCTCTCCTCGAAACGCCTCTTCATTCTGGTAGAGCGCCTCTTGGAATGGGCTCAGTTCAACGGGTAGGTTGAACCAGGGAGCAGACATGCTATCTCGGACCAAGGTCCCCTCAGAAGAGTGAACGCTCCACCCGCAAACGGTTCAGAGAATCTGGGAGATCTTTGGCAAGGCAGAGATCGACCTCTTCGCCTCAAAAGGCAACTCTCATTGCCCAACTTAATTCTCGAAGGACAGGGATGCGTTGGCCCATGACTTGCCCAACCTTCTTCTTTACGCTTTTCCCCCGATCGCCCTGATCCCACAGGTAATCAGGCGAATTAGGGAACAGAAACACAAGGTTCTGTTAGTAGCCCCGCACTGGAGAAACCAACACTGGTTCGCAGAGCTGTCTCGGCTGCTCTTAGCAGCCCCGTGGCCCATCCCCCTGAGACGGGACCTCCTCCCTCAGGCGAACAGAACAATATGTACCTTTGGCCTCTCAATGGGAGCCTGCGGACCTCGCCGAGAGCATGCTAAATACAATCTCTCAGGCTAGAGCACCATCTACGAGATGCCTCTATGTTTAAATAGCCTTAAATGGTCAGTCTTCTCCGCCTGGTGCACAACCCGTAGCACAGATCCAGTTTTCTGTGACATATCTCTGATATTCTGTGACATATCTCAGCACAGATCCAGTTTTCTGTGACATATCTCCTCTCCGGCCTCTTCCGGTTGTGGGTACGCTGTGCGCGTCTGGCTGCCGCTCCACGCTGGGCTGTTTGTTTGTTTTGTGACGATCTGTGTTTGCATTTTGTCTGGTTCTTTTTCGTTTTTGGACTACTGTCTTGGACTACTACTTCGTTTTGGACTACGCAACTACTGTTCGGACTATTGTTGGATCTGCTGTGAATCTCTCTGGTTTCTTGGATACTACTCTGTGGTCTGTTTTTTTACTACCTTGCTTCAACGTGGCATGTTTTGTTGCCGCTGGGAACTTTTTGGTTGTCGGTTTACTGTGAGCCCTCTACCTCTTCGATCCTCCATCTATTGGACTGACTGTCAGGTAAGTTAACACTCTTCTTGTCAGTTGGTCTACTGGCTTACTGTCTGGTCGGGTAGCCTTCCTCTCAGTGAACTTTTGTAGATGCTGCGATGATTGTGGTTCTGGCTAACGTGGTTTTGCTGATGGCTGGCGTTCCTATGGCAATTGGCAATACGTCAATAGCTCAAAGCTTCATTATTATTTTTTTGGTCACTATTGGATCTAACCCCAACATGGAAATTGGATATAAGCCCTGCGAGCTAAAGGCTCTAAATGGGCACCTGCGTCTCGACTCCGCGATGTACAAACACTGCCGTACACTTGCTATCATTCGTCGCCCGCGTTATTTACATCGCTCGTCTAGAAGGACTTTCAGTATTCATCAGCCATCGTCTACTGTAATCCCGTGCGTCTGGTCTAGCAACAGGGCTCTTAGTAAGCTGAAACGTTCTCAAAGGAACTGTCGAACACCGCGAACACTTGTCAACACTACTAGGATTGACTCCATGGATAACGTTACCTCCGATGGAAGCATTGTGGAGAAACACTGTGCTCTTCTTAATTGTCGCTCCATTTCTGATAAAGGTTCCTATATAAACGAACTAATTATTGACAATAACCTGGATATGTTATTTCTTACCGAGACTTGGCAATCACCATATGACTATTTGCATCTAAATTTGCTTACCCCGACCGGATATCAATATCTGTCTAAACCTCGTACAACTGGCAAAGGGGGTGGTCTTGCAGTCATTTATCGTGACTCCATAGAACTTACCCAACTGGATTTTCATAATACTACGACATTTGAGTTTATGCTTATGAAGGTTGGTTTAAAACGTCCCGTCATAGTTATATTGATTTATAGACCACCCAAGCAGCAAACTGAATTCTTCTCAGAACTCAGTCAATTACTAACGTTAGCCTGTGCTGTGTCGTCCCAGGTTATCTTACTTGGTGATTTTAACATCCATGTTGACACTGTCTGCTCTAATACTGCTCAACTATTGACTTATTTCGATAAGTCGAAATTCTTATTTAGTTTCGATCTTATTCAGAAAATTAACTTTCCAACTCACACTCATGGTCATACACTTGATCTGGTCTGTACATCTGGTTTGAATAATATCTCCGTCAGTGGTCTGGCTATTCCTATCTCTGACCACAAGCTTATTATTTTTGATTTTACATTAATCTGTCCAGCCAAATGCACTGATAACATAACTATTTCATATCGTCATGTAAATGCTGTTGATACCAGTACATTCTCTGCTTCTGTTGCTTCCTCTGCTGTTCCTGAAGTTTTACATTTTACCTGTCCATCTATGATTTATGATATGTACCATTCTCTTATTTCTAACATCCTGGATGAGTATGCTCCAATTAGGACCAGATCTGTTCCCATGTCTCACTCCTGTCCTTGGTTTAATGCAGCGCTTCATGCTATGAAAGCAAAAAGCAGACAACTTGAACGTCTTTATAGGAAAACGGGTTTAACTGTCCATTATCTTGTTTATTCTGATTACATCAAGAGCTACAAAACTGCCTTGAATGCAGCCCGCTCTTCTTATATCTCCAGCATCATTAACAAAGCTAAAAATAGGCCTAAAGCACTATTTAGCATGGTAAACAAACTAATCCAGGCACCAAATCATAGTTTTCAACTACGTCGAATTGCGCAACTTCTTCCTTTCCTCGGTAGAAAAGATGCGGAATCATTAGTGCATGCATTTATTACCACTCGCCTTGACTATTGTAACGCTCTTTTCTCTGGCTTACCAGCTCACTCCATTGTTCATCTGCAGTACATTCAAAATTCTGCTGCCAAATTATTAACTTCCACAAAAAAATCTGCTCACATCACCCCTATTCTATTTAATCTTCACTGGTTGCCTGTATCTATTCGTGTGCAATACAAAATTCTTCTGCTCACCTTTAAGGCACTCAAAGGTCTTGCTCCCTCCTATCTTTCCGACCTACTTTCTTCTTATATACCTTCTCGCGCACTCCGGTCTTCTAATTCTGAACTTCTTTGTGTACCTAGGTTCCGCCTATCTTCAATGGGCGGCAGGTCCTTCTCTGTTACTGCACCCAAACTTTGGAATTCACTTCCCCTGGCACTCAGAACAGTCACCTCTTTCAGTGAATTCAAATCAAAGCTTAAAACTTATTTGTTTAATCAACACTATCACTAATTTACATTGTGTATTTGTCTGTTTTGTTTTCTATTTCTGTCTTTACTACATAATCTGTGTTGTATGCAACTGCATTATTTGTAACTGAATTGGGCAAATGTCCAATGAAATTGTTTCTTTGTAATCAATATTTGCTGCTTTGGTGTACCTTGTAGAGCATCCTTGAGCTTGGGAAAGGCGCTATATAAATTAAACATATTATTATTATATTGTCCTTCCTGCAAGAGCTGTTGGATAAGGGCCGTTCCCCTTCCACGCTCAAGGTCTACGTAGCAGCCATAGCGCTCCTATAGCTGGCCAATCTGTGGCCAGAAACAATTTAGTTGTTCGTTTTTTGAAGGGGTCTAGGAGGCTGAACCCGCCTCGCCCCATCACCGTTGCTACATGCGATCTGCCCACGGTGATGAGGGATCTGAAGAGCCCTCCCTTTGAGCCGCTACAGTTAACTGACCTTCGACCCCTGTCGCTGAAAACCACTCTGCTACTTGTGTTAGCATCGGTAAAGTGAATGGGAGACCTGCAGGCGCTCTCTGTGAGCCCCACCTGCCTCAAATTCGGGCCCAGCGACTCTAAGGTAGTCCTGAAGCCAAGGCACGGTTACATACCTAAAGTGTTCTCCACTCCGTCAGAGCACAGGTAATAACTCTGTCGGCGCTTTCTCCTTCGGAGGAAGACAAGGAGTTGAATTTACTCTGCCCCATCAGGGCGCTGAGAGTTTATATTGAGCATTCCGCCCCGTTCAGGCAGTTGGAACAGATCTTTGTATGCTTCGGCAGCCGCACCAAGGGATTTCCGGTCACGAAGCAGAGACTTTCCAAATGGATAGTTGACGCTATAGCACTAGCGTACTCTTCTTTGGGCTTACAATGCCCCATGGGAGTAAGTGCCCACTCCACTAGAGGCATCGCCTCTTACTGGGTGTGGTCTAGCGGTGTGTCCATTGCAGAGATTTGTGCGGCGGCTGGCTGGGCCTTGCCGTCCACATTTACTAGGTTTTATAATCTAGATGTCCCGGCCTTACAAGCCTGGGTCCTTTCTGCATAAACGGGCACACTCTTGCCATAGGGCAAAACCAGTGCTTCAGGCTTTGCCTCCTTCTTGTACGCTCTTGGCCCTCACTGAGTGCTGAGGCTGTACAGAATTCTCCTTGGAACGATTACTCAAGGCCGGGCTGACCTCTGTGAGTTTGGCCCTATTGCCTCCTGCGGGCTTCCCTGCAAAATACTTGGTCCCTCTGTGCCCCTTTTGGTGCTTAAGGCAAGTTCAAGTATTAGTCATTCCTCTAGCATAGCACGGCGGGATTGTACTGGTTCCCCATAGTGTCTTTGCAGACGCAGTATGAGTGAAGTTTATTGAGTTTATTGGACTTCTTTTGGACTGTTGAGCGAAAACACCCACCCACTGCCATTATAAAGCTTGGAAGAGCCTGTACATTTTTTTATAATACTCCGATTGGATTCGTCTGAAAAAAGAAAGTCATATACACCTAGGATGCTTTGAGGGTGAGTAAATCATGGGCTAATTTTCATTTTTGGGTGAACTAACCCTTTAACACTAGAACTACCGGAATTCTATAACTACTAGAATGGTCATAGCGGTCATTCTGACCGTTCATACTAGACTGAACTGAATGCCATTTTTGTCATATCATATTTACATTCTAAGCTTCTTTTGAGGTTTTACAATGAAGCTTTGAATGTCTGTTGTCATATTTTATGACGTAATCACCCTAAAAAATACAATATGTTTTGTAATATATAATTGTGTAAGAGCTACGTAGACTACACCGCTCCCGAATGTGCATGTCTCGCTTTGTGTCCGGCAAGCGGGAGAGCAAAAGTTTTTCACCGCAGTGAAAATGTTGTAGCCTATTTGAAAGTCTAAATGCCAACAAATATGAACTGATACAGAATATTTCTGCAGATAAAACATGTTGTGAATTTTGGAAATGATTACATACATCTTTTTTCAACACATTTTTACTTTTGTACTTTACAACGCTCTGGAGTTATTGGAAATGTTTGGATCAGATGAATTGGAAACAATTCTATGCAGCCACCACTGAAATCGTGATCCATGAATAAATGGATCTGTTATAATAGTATAGGTAATAATAAACATCGTCACTGTCGCAAAAAAAAAAAAGCCTAATTAGTTTGTTTTATTTCACAATATCAGTCTTGTCAGGGCTAAAATTACGTTAGCCTATATGCATTAGCTATAGCATTACACTAGCATAAAAATAATAATAGCCATTGTTATTATTATTATTATTATGGCTATTTTATCATAACATTGGTGGAGGTGTCCACCCGGCTTTTTTACAAACAATAATTTTAGCTTAGCAATAGAATATAAAAACAACTAGAACAAAAGTTGCTAGGCAACAGTGACGTGCATCTTCGACCGCGGGAAAAATCTGCAAAAGCAGAAAATATAGGCTACACCATCTGTAATGTGAACGGTCAATTTGACCGCTTTGGCCATTCAAGGTAGAAATACTCAGAACTCTTGTGTGTTTTGTAATTTTAATAAAATAACAATGTTATAATAAATATACACACATTTAGGAAAAGTCAGGGTATTATAGTTATATGGGTTTTATTTCAACAAAGTTATTACATTTTAAAATTTAAAAATGGTCCAAATGACTGCCTTGGTAGTTCTAGTGTTAAGGGAACCGATTATCAGTGTGAGGCAGCTTCAGCCTGGTACACTGCAATGACTCAAGAAGGGGCCGCCTGCTTAGGGACCCGACCTCTGGAGAGGCAGCCTCAGCTTCATGAAACATAAGTAAGCTGCCTATTTAAGAAAGCTCCCTAATACATACAAGGTGATAGCTTCCTCCCCAAGATATTGGGACCTCTTAAGTGAGAAGCTCCCTTATAGCACCACCTTGTGAAGCCAACTGGGAGTGGTTTTCGCTGTAGTTTTGAAACCTGTGTTGCAAAACACTGCTAGGTGTCTTGAGGGTTGGGTGCACTCTCAGGTTGTGTGTAAAGCTGAACCCTCCTTTATGGGGTTTTTGAAATTGGGTGCTTTGTTCCATGAGAACAGCTCTTCTGATCTCTAAAACCAAACAAATGGGGTTTTCTCCCCAGATTGTGAGCCCTTCCTGAAGTCTGGAGATTCCTTGTGAAGACTGCAATTCAGGGTGTGTTCATAGAATAGCAATGTCTTTACTATGGGTGTAAGTTTGAACCCTTAACCAATTTTGGGTCTTTAAAGGGGTCATATGATGCGATTTCAATTTTCCAAAAGAGGACGATATCTGCTTCGTCATGCCTGGAGCTGATCCGTGCAGGTCGCTGAGGAAATACTACAACTTTGCGCTGTGGATCGCCGGATCGGCTTTCACCGTGGAGGAAGCGGAGTCCAGCCCGGAGTCGTCTAGGGCCCTCTGCTCATATGAAGTGCTTATTATGATTTTTTGGATTTGTCAAGCTCAGACCGTTCTCCTAGTATCAACGAAAGGGGTTTCTTTGCAACGTGGTTTGCATGTCCTTTTTGTTGTGCGGAGTCTTGAGAACTAAGTGGAGATAGCCAGTTTGGGGTAATCCTGAGCTACTTCCTTTCCCAATCAGGCCTTCAGGATTGCACCCTGATATGAGCTTTGTCAGGTTCCTGGAATCATATCATTTAAGACAAGATGATCAAGTGGTAGCAGTTAGTGCACTTTGCAGCTCCCCTTGACATGCAAGGTTTTAGGGTGAGGACAGAGTAGTACCCCCTCACTCCAGAGGGGCCTTATTCTGGGTCCTCTACTCCCCAGAGAATTACCCATCTCGGTAACCCAATGAGAAGTGGTTTCTGCCTCTTTTAGTTACCCTTGTTGTTAAGGACCTCCAAGTCCTGCAACACCTCCGAGTGATGGATTCTTCAGATTCTGCTGATAGCAGGCATGAAGTGGGAACTTTTCTACTGAGGTAGATAAGCTTTGCCTCCCTGGGGTCCCCTAGCGGTAGAGCAAGGTCGTTCTTGCTCTCCCTAGTGACAGGTGAGGGAATTATGTATACGTGTGGCAGGTTCTCTTAAAGGTAAAGTTTAGTGCTTAAAGCTGACATACAGTCAGGTCCAAATATATTTGGACACTGATACAATTTGTATTGTTTTAGGTGTTGACCAGAACATATTCAAGTAGAGACCTGCGCGGGACGGATTTTTCAGTCCCGCTCCCGCAAGATTCTGTCCCGCGCCTGCCCGCTCCCGCAGAAAAATATCTTATCTGGGCCCGCTCCCACCCGCGACATTCATGTATCAACATTCAAATATTTGTTATTTAGGCTAAGCATCAACATTAACAAACCACTGTTATTTTTAACAGAAAAGCAAGCATGGGCTGCTGCATGCATTGTTTGGCATGGCAGAATGCGAGCAGCGCTTCCTTTATTATCACTAAAAGCTGACATCTCAGTTCATCGCTATCTCATAAAGCTCTATTATAACACAATGAACATATGCACAATGAATCTTTCACAATGTCTACACTTCGTGTGTTAAAATGAGACGATTTCAGTACTGCGGTGAGTGGATTCTAACTTAATCACCTCTGGTTGGCCATTGCGTTCCAAAAATCAACAGCTAAGTCTGTGATTGGCTACATTGCAACCCTTTAAACACGTGTTATAAATAGAAACTCTGCCTAGCTATTTTAATGTTATTAGTTGTTCTTTTTGCTTTTGTGTAACACATAAATAACAATTTATATGCTTTAGACATTTTATGTTTAGATCATTTCTTTTTTGCGGGAGTCCCACGAATCATTTTATTCTCCCGCATCCCGCACACACGAGTCTCTTCCCGCTCGCACCCGCACTCGCCCTCACCCATCAAGAGTTGTCCCGCGCCCCACCCTGTTGCATTGGGTCCCGCGGGTCCCGCGGTACTCCCGCAAGTAGAGAGTGCAGGTCTCTATATTCAAGTTACCATTATATAATGAATATGGGCTTAAAGTGCACACTCTGAGATTTAATTTGAATTCATCATAATTGGAGAAAAGGTTAAGGAATTACAGCTCTTTAATATGTATCTCCCCCTTTTTCAAGGGACCATAAGTAATCAGACAGTTGACTCAAAAGCCATTTAATGGACAGATGTGGGCTATTCCTTCTTTATTTCTACATCAATTAAGCAAAGTTCTGGAGTTGATTCTAAGTGTGTCATTTGCATTTGGAAGCTGTTGCTGTGAACCTACATCATGCAGTCAAAGGAGCTCTCCATGCAGGTGAAACAGACAGTTGTTAGGTTTCAAAATCAAAAGAAATCCATCAGAGAGATAGCAGGAACATTAGGAGTGGTCAAATCAACGGTTTGGTACATTCTGAGGAAGAAAAAAAAATGAATGCACTAGTGAGCTCAGCAACATAAAAAGGCCTGGACGTCCACGGAGGACAACAGTGGTGGATGATCGGAGGATCCTCTCCTTGGTAAAGAAAAATCCTTTCACAACATCCAGCCAAGAGAAGAACACTCTCCAGGAAGTAGCCGTGTCACTGTTAAAGTCTACAATCAAGAGAAGACTTGTCAAGAGCAAATACAGAGGCTTCACCACAAGGTGCAAACAAGACCAGATTAGACTTTGCCAAAAATCGTCTAAAAAAGCCAGACCAATTCTAGAAAAGTATTCTTTGGATGGTTGAAATTAAGATCAACCTGTACCAGAATGACAGGAAGAAAAAAGTATGGAGAAGGCTTGGAACAGCTTATGATCCAAAGCATACAACATCATCTGTGAAACATGGTGGAGCAGTGTGATGGCATGAGCGTGCATGGCTTCCAGTGGCACTGGGTCACTGGTGTTTAGTGATGGCGTGACAGAAGACAGAATCAGCCGGAAGAATTTCGAAGTGTAAAGGGATATACTCTCTGCCCAGATTCAGCCAAATGGAGCAAAGTTGATTGGACAGCGCTTCATAGTACAAATGGATGATGACCCAAAACATACAGCAAAAGCAACTAGGACTTTTTGAAGGTAAAAAAGTGAGATGGTCCTCACTACAGAACACAAGATCCAGGGGGTGTGGTTGGATCCAGATCCAATTCCTCCCACCTTACATATACTAAACCTACCCATCTCCACCCCCTAGATGTAGATCCAACCACACCCCCTGGATCTTGTGTTCTGCAGTGAGGGGCTACTGAAAAAAGTGGAATATTCTGCAATAGCCAAGTCAATCTCCTGATCTCAACCCGAAAGACAAAACTTTTTAAAATTAAAGCTTAAAGTCTGCACTTCAATTTCATCTTGATTGTTTCATTTTAATTCTATTCTGGTGGCATACAGAGACAAAATTATTAAAATTGTGTCAGTGTCCAAATGTATATGGACCTAACTGTACCAGACCCTTGAGTCCTGCCCTTGGGTTGGGCTCTATTGCTCGGCCCTGCAAGGAAGGGAGGAGGGATAAAAAGGGCGGGACTTTCCTTGTACTTGGTGTGAGGCTTGGGTAGTGGCCTTAGGGAACTTTGTCACTGACAGTCCTACGGTTTGGGGGATTTTGTACTCAGACATATAGGTCTGATGTGTCTCTGTGGCAGTATATTATCCCTCAGCATGGCATAGTGGGCACTTGTTCCCCAAAGTGTCCTCAAGGGGACACAGTGTTAGTTACCGTTTCAAAAGGAACATTGTCCCATTTGAACGGGTTACGAATTTAACCATGGTTTCCTGAGAAGGGGAATGAGACACTGCATCTCGTTGCCATGCTTCAGACTGCATGGTCACATTTCCTTCAGACAAAGAAGCTGATGAGGAGTACTAAAGTTGTCCTCTTAAACTGACAGTCCCAGACTGTTGTCAGCCAATGAAATTGTCGTGTTTTAACATGTGCTTCAGAGGCATACCCCAAAGTTTCCTCTAGGGGATGCAGCTTATTATCTCTTTAATAAGTTGGATAATGTACTATCAGACACAATTATGTGCAAATATACAATTACAATTTACAAATGTAAAATAGACTGCTAACTTCAGCATTATAGTATATCAGAGTGTATACTGTGCATTGCATATTGTACTGACAACATATCCAGATATTTTCAAGCAGAATAATTGAAATCTGAAATATAAATTATCTATGATATTCAGACCAGGTTAAAAAAAAAATCTAATTGATCAGATGATCCGGTTGAAGAGGGAAGAGTTTTAGTGCATAAAGACATATATTTTAATCTGTAATTCACACAAATCTATCGTATGGTTTCAGAAGCCTTGGCATACAGAGCATATGGGCTACTTTTTTTTCTTTATCTGTGACCATTCATATTCATTCCGTGGAAAACACAGCCAGGATATTTTTTCCACATAAGAAAGGTTTGGAACAATGTGAAGTTGAGTAAATGATGGGTTTCTCATTTTTATTAATTTTTACTCTAATTTATTATTTGCTTTGTCTACCTTGGTGCAAACTCATCTTTTCCACACAGTCATGGATTCATTTGAGTGATTTCACACATTGCCTCTCTCTCTGTGTCACACACAAATACTGTGTTTGAAAGGCAAATGTACATAAGCGCTATTTACATCCCCACAGCTGACCTTCCTTTGGGTCTCTCTCTTTCTAGCTCTCTCTCTCTCTCTCTCTCT
>NW_015657294.1:78150-98887 GCF_001515625.1 Sinocyclocheilus rhinocerous
CTCTCTCTCTCTCTCTCTCTCTCTCTCTCTCTCTCTCCTGAAAGGCAAAGTCTGCTCATGTGTTTTGGTGCGGAGATATGCTCCACCTTGCCTCAGGACAGCTGTAGTTCAGACAGACAGGGAAAAAAAAAAATAAAAATAAAAAAGAACTAATGAAAAAAAAAGAAATCCCAGCAGAACATGTCAGTGTAGGCCAGGGGACATTTTATGTATGACCAAAGCCACCAATTGAAAATTAAAGCAAATTCCTGTATTTCATTTGGACATATCTAGATAACCAAATTTAAAAAGTGATTTCACCTGAGTCTTAAGATTAAAGCAATTTTTTTATGGTTAAAGGATTTGTAATAAGGGTCAATAAGTGAGAGATCAATTACTCTCATACAGTATGACATCAATCCAACTCCTATAAATGGCAGTATAGAAACTGGACTGAGTTGTTGAGATGTCCAACAGTGAACACAGGGAATGTTTGTGACCATTATGAAACTTTAAGTATGCTTACAGTATGATGACATAACTAACACGGACATGTGTCCTTCACGCTTCATTACTGTGGACATAGATAAACAGCAGACAGCGCATATGAGACATGACTCAGAGTCAAAGGGAACTTATCAAACGAGAGCACAAAACATCTGAACTGTGTGAAACGCGCCTTCTCTTGCTGACATGTATGTGTCCGGCATTATTCAAGACAAGAACCTTCAATGCAAGATTGAATGCTTTTGAAATAACAATACTGAATAAATTCTGATCAAAATTATTAAATGTATTTTCTTTAATAAAACATGTAAAGTGACATGAACATTTCTTGATTATCAGCTCTTAAAGGACTGAGCTCAGTACAAGTACAGACTCAGGGGTTCTGCCAAGGGTGACGCCTGCCTCCAGAAAGAACAGCACCTCCCTACAACACACACAAAATAGAAATGCTGCTAGGAGTTTCGGTCAGTTCGACAGTTTGGGAGCAGTTCCTCCCCCCAGCTCCACTTTAACCTGGCCTATGACCCTTGGTAGTGCTTTACACCAAATGCAGTTCCAACCACTGCAGACTATCACATAGAAATGATAAAAGCAAAATAAACATACAAGAACCTCCATACATTTGCAGTTATGGATGAATGCACACATCAGATAAATGGCTAACAATTGGAAACACATTTGTCATCAGGCCAGTCTAATCTACATTTATTTTACTTGGGAAAAGTGCACAAGAATGCCTTATAACTGCCAGGATTTGCTAAAGACACGCAGTGAAAAATTAGCGTGGGCAGTTATTTTGGCAGCTGTTCTTATTTCATATGCATATGTAGGAGTTTCCCTTTCAGACCAGATCATCCGCAGAATTTTCCACTGCCTCTGGCGCTTTTATGGGATTGTGCTCTCACTCTAATTTGCCATTTAGTAAATCTAGCTCCTAATGTTTTAACCCTGTGAAGCCTGACATACAAAATAATATTCAAAAACAGTTTATTAAACCTTTTGACAAAATTTAATATATAAAATCTAACATATTTTATGGCTCACTATGATATAGTGAGAATATGGAGCTCATACTAAAAATAATTAAGTAAAAAAAGAATTCAGTTGTATTCAGAGGCTCAAACTGAGCCAAAATGTGTAATTTGGTTCAGCTGCGGTTATTTATATGCCCAAAAGAAAGATGAAATTCTGATGGCTTGTAATGTAAATTAATGAGATCTCTAGTAGAGCATACTATTAAAATAAAATGCATAGAAATATCAGTTGTCATTCTATATCTTCCAATAATATGCCTTCCAATAATATGATTTTAAATGCCTATTGTGGGGTCAAAACATGTAATGATGATTGAGAGATGGACGAATAGACATTTCTCAAAAGCCTGATGGATAATTTTTGATATTTCTTAAAAAAAAAAAAAAGTAAGCCTAAGTTTCCTAATTATTTGTGTATAAAATATAACATGCAGTAGGCTTTATAGGTTGAATTACCAGAACATGCATAGCTGATAATAAATTGCATCACTGATAAGAAAGGACACGCGTATATGTCTGTCGATGGGTCACTTATTTACAGCTTACTTGATACCTTTACAACTCAGACGACATTACACACATTACAGGATTACAGGTCATAGTCTTGACCCAGACTTGAGCCCCTTCACTGTATATGTGTGTGTATATATATGCATGATTATGTGTGTATTTATGTGTGTCCGCATAAAGGGCAAAGCTAGCATTTTAAGTGTGTATGACCTCAGGGGGTGTTCATGTATGCAGGGTTCACTGCAGTAGCACTATGGGCCAGAGCAGGAGACATTCACTGCTAACGGCACACTGACATTTAAACACACATACTTGTGTGTGTGTGTGTGTGTGTGTGTGTGTGTAGGCAGATGGTGTGGGTTTTGTTGTCTGTGAGTATGTAGAAGAGTATATTGTTTCACAATTTCCAATCTCTGACTTTGAACAGGAAAATTAGGTAAAATATACTTAATCTAGTATACTAAATCTAAACACTACATATCATATAGTAATGCATTCTTCACCCAGAATAGGCAAAACGTAGGATTAAATTCTGTCTTTTACACAACGTAAACATGAACAGAGAATGTGAGTTTCTGATGCATTGGTGGGTGATTGACAGCAGGTGGCAGTAATTGGCATCATAGTAATTGCCACTTCTTCCAAAAACAGATATTTTTACTTATTTTTGTTCATATTAAATACGCACAAAGACGTTGGGTTTCCATGATTTATGTGTGTAATTTTTATACTGTACAAACTGTATTTTCTATGCCCCTTAAACCTACCCATCACACAATACTGCCATGTTTAGATTTACAAAAATCATGGTTTCATATGATTTATAAACGGTTTTCCTCATGGGGACCAAAAAAAAAAAAAAAAAAAGTCCCCACAAATACAAGGATTTTGAATATTGCAATCTTTGTGGGGAAATTTTGACACACACACACATACACAGTCCTCAATCATTTTCAGTGAGAGGAGCAGGCAGAACTTAAAGGAATTCATTTTCATTTTGCTGAAATAGTTTATTTCAATAGTTCAGTTTGCTGAAAAATTGCTTACCCTCAGGAAATACAAGATGTAGATGAGTTTGTTTCTTCGTCCAGAGAGATTTGTAGAAATTTGCTAATCTATCATTGTTGTGATGTTTTGATCAGCTGTTCTGACTCTCATTCTGACGGCACCCATTCACTGCAGAGGATCCATTGGTGAGCAAGTGATGTAATGTTACATTTCTCCAAATCTGTTCTAATGAGCAAGCAAATTCATATACAGTACATCTTAGATGAGTGAATTTTCAGCAAATTTTCATTTTTGGGTGAACTATTTCTTTAAAGGAAGAACATAACTGCAGTGAAGGAAAATATGTCTGCACAGAGTAAATAAAAGATTAAACAAAACAAAACCAAACTATCACTAACACACACACACACACACACAGTATCATTCTCTCTCCGTGTCTATTACTCTCTTCATTTCTCAGTGATTGGGACCATAAACAGCATGCAGCATCATGAAAACAGAGAATAATTCTCATCTGCAAACAACACACATATGGCAACACAGGCCAATCATGCACAAGTATTTCTGACATAATTAGGCCTGTTTGTGACAAAGGTGAGAGTCAGTGTTGATTCACTACAGCCCTGCATCAAAAAAGAGCCATCTACACCTGTAAAACACTCAGGTTTACACATAAACCTACAATTTTAATATTCTTCTATATTTTAGATCAAATTATGTGATGTGATGACATGATGTGTTCGTGTTCTTCTGGGTTATAATACATAAGAAGCACACACAACATAGACTTTGCTACTACTGCACTTTCGCTATACTACCTGTTTGCCTGATCTGTTAATCTTCATTATTAAACCCGTGTTAGAAATCTGTTCTTCTGTCTTCCTGCAAACACCCGTTATATTGTCTGTACAAATTTGCTTTGGCACCAAATGATACTGACATGCAAAATACTGTTTGAGCAGTTTGTTTTTTTTTAATTGGAAGCAGTTAGAAATGGTATGGAACTTCCTGAACGTTTGGCCATATAACAAAAATGTGCTTATAGTTTCATATATACACTATAAAAACCAAAAAGGTTTGCATCATGCATTTGCATCCTGTTTTCCACATATTGTTTAAGTTCTCAGCAAACGCAATCACATTTTTGGCTGCTGCCTCTTTTAACACTATGAGTGATTGGAAACAGAACAGAAATGTCTGTGCGTGTCTAAGTGTGTGTGTGTGTGTGTGTGAGCACAGGTTTATTTATGAGTGGATGTGTGCAAGGGCTAATATATTTATGGCTGTGTGTGTGAGTGAAGAGAGAGGGAATGTGTATGTGTGTCAGTTTATTCATGGTTGTGTTCTCTGTCACACACGCAAGCCTGAGTCACAGCAGTCAGAGCCACATCTAACAGCCCAGTGAGCAGATAAGTTTAAACACAAAGACACACAATCACAATGACACACACAGACAAACACAGCCATGAATAAGCTGGCACACAGATTCATCCACACACGTGAACTTTTCCACATAAATAAAGACAAACAGGGGAGCAAACAGCATAGCAGAAATAGAATAGCGACTCTCGCTAGCGATGTTACTCTCGCTCTTGCATGTCACATCTCACATGTTTTTCCAGGCAGAACCCATGAAGGGGGCTCAAGTTTTAGTTAAGGCCTGAGGTAAAACACTCACTCCCACCATAGTCTGCTAGATAGAACAGCTCACTGCCTCTGTTTACTTTCTTCTGATGATGCACCTGTGAAACACAAATGAATCTACTCAAGGTCATTCTGTACCATTGACGGAATTATCATTTTATCTCAAAACGAGAATCACTACTGCAGTTATTTAATAATTTAGGATGCATGGTACACATTTACCACCGTCATGGGATGGTACTACACTGGTGCATATTCTATAGAGATCATAATATTTTGGTACTTTTTTTTTATATGCATAAATAACACTTTTCAGGCAAAAAAAACTCAAATGCATAAAAAATGACATAAACAGTGCTTTTTTGCTTTTATTATATTATATTATATTATATTATATATATATATATTATAGCTACTTTTTATATTAAAACAGATTTTGTATTATTATACCTGTCTTCCATGTGGGTTAAAAACTAATTACATTTTTTTCCCCCCATTTCCATCTGTTATCTATATTTATAATTGCATATAGGGAATGTTAAATATCATGTTCAAGCTCAGATTCATATTTGGTAAAAAAGTAAATAGCAAGCTGCCATTTCATTTTCTTCCACAGAAATTTATACCATACTTATTACACTGACAGTCCATTAAAAGGGTAAGTCGCACAAAATCATTGTCACCTTTATCAGCTAATTGTCATCAATAATACAAGCAGTGTAAAATGCATCAAATTGTATCCAATGTTATGCAGTAAGGTTATTATAAGGAAGCTTTGTAGCAAGTATTACATTAATTATAAGGACTATAGTGCCATGGTGCTTTGATTTATACCATGGCACTGAATAATTACCATATTTATCATAGTACACAGTAAAAAAGTGATCACGTGATTTTTACTTCAAAGAGTTTTTCATATCTGATTTAACACATGAAAATTACTTTTGCTGGCATTAATTAATGTATTCAGGTTGTTTCAGTGATATTTAAGTTTGACTTCAATAAAACCAGTTAATTTAGATGTTGCCATTTAAGGTTACCAGTGTATTTACATAAATACCAGTGTCCATAGTGCAAAAAAAAAAAAAAAAACACAAAAAAGTGTTTCTGCAGTGATTTTTCAACATGTTGGCATGTGCTAAAGGCTAAGAGGTTGGTGCAGTCTCCACCTCAGTTACGCTGACTATAAATGATGGTGCACAGACACCATCAGCATGGAAAGAGTGATGAACATGAAGCATTAGCATTCTCCATGCTAAAATTGGCACAGAACTGAAACAAGAGCTTAACTAAAACTTGTTATGAATGTCAATTAACACAATTACAAGTCTGTAGAGAAAAATGGGTTTAAAACCAATTCTGTTGAAAGAGAACATATGTTTTGTTACGCTCGGATCGTTCTCTATGTTTATTTATAGCTTTAGAGGAGATATTATCATCGCAGCATCGTTCATCCAAACTGCAACCGCGTTGCTACGTCAGTCAGCGCGTCTTCTCTCTCTGCGCGCAACATTCACCGCTCCGCCTCGCGCTCCGGCGCGCGTGCCAAAGCCAATAGTTTCTCTGACAACTCTGGCACAGACAGTGATATTCTGCCAGAGGTCACGAGAAGGGGGTACGCCACATTTCTGCGTTGGTGGGGAGCGTGTGTATTTGTATATACATTTAAAGGAAAGAGAGTTTTGTTTTCTCCCTTGCCATACTTTCCAGTTCGCGTGTCACCATTTCCTCCAGAAACGAGCCGGACTTTTTAGCGCGAGCTTCCCGGGTGCTCCACAGCAAGCGAATAATTGGCGCGGTCGTGGGCATCGTCATGATCGTGGCGCTGGTCATCGCAATTCCGCTTCTGATCCAGACCTCCGTGGTTTCAGCGCACTACGAAATGATGGGCACTTGTCGGATGATCTGTGATCCGTACAACCCCAAACCGAGCGCCACGGCTCTGGAGGTGATGCAGGATCTCAGTGCCATCCCACCATCTTTCGCTCAAGGGACTAGAGGGGAACCGGGCCGTCCGGGCAAACCGGGACCCAGGGGTCCACCTGGCGAACCAGGTCCACCTGGTCCAAGGGGACCACCTGGAGACTCCGGCAGACCTGGATTTACCGGCATCACGTCGGGAACGGCGAGGACCGAGACTGGAGACGTTGGTCCAGCGTTGGGGAACATCAAGGTCGCGTTTTATGTGGGTCTCAAGAACCCCCACGAAGGCTACGAGGTGCTTCGGTTTGATGATGTTGTGACAAATGTGGGAAATCACTATGATCCCACTACTGGCAAGTTTACGTGCCAGGTATCGGGGATTTACTACTTCACCTACCATGTGCTGATGCGCGGAGGGGACGGAACAAGCATGTGGGCAGACCTCTGTAAAAACGGACAGGTATTTCTACTAAGTTTACAGGAGCAAAACAGCAAACACATGGTGCGAATTAAGGCTAATTGAGACTTGAGTCACCCAAAGGGGGTTCAAGAGGAAAAAAAGGATGGAGGGACTCAAAGAACAGCTACATTTCAACCCTGTTTTTAAACAGCGTTCCGCACAAAAGTTACACACAGCGCGCTGTGTTGCTTTGTAAGTAACAGCAAAATCTTTATCGCTAATTCGGACGGTACATCAATAAAGTAGATGTGTAGTCATTATTTATCGCTTTAATCTAGATTTCCGCATCAGATAGACAGAACTGGCTAAGTGCATGAAAGTGCCGAAAGATAATTGGTTGCGCGCGGTTTTGTCCAGAACTTTCTAGGCTACTGATCAGAAATTATCGAAAAGTCGACGCCACTTCAAGTCAATGAATAATTCGCACACCGATAAAACAAAATTCCAAATTAGTTGTATACGATTACTTTGATACGATCCAAATGCATCGACTATCAAGTAATTGCGCATGGTGTGGTAATTACGCGTATCACACAAGATCCACGTCTGGTGCGTTTGAAGAACTCTATGGATGTGACTGTAGTCAGACATGTTAGTTTATAGGCTATATCAAACGCCGAAAAGTAGTCTAAACTGACAAAAAGGCCTTCTTGGCTGTTTTCTTTGATTTGCAGCTGGCATTGAAGGCAAAACAAGTCTAAATCTTACTGGTTCTCTGGGCGATTCAGTAGGCTATAATAATCATTTCAACAATAGACTATGCATCATACAACAAAATACGATTTGCATTTCGAGATAAAGAGCAGTCGAACGCATAGGCATATTGTGCATTAATAGCAAAACATTGGCTGTTGTTGCTGCAGACAGGGAGGTGAATCCATGTATGATGTTTTAAAATAACAGTATTAATAAACAAATAATTAGGGTTATTAGTCATTAGCCTATTGTAAGTCGTGCCTTTCTTAATTCGTTCTCAAAACTAGCAAAACGACAGGCGAGTAAAAGTGTGATCCTTATTCACAAATATTAAAACAAAATTAAACGTTTCTTATCAGTTAAGATCCATTTATTTTAAGAGATGTTTTATTTCTGAATTACAGGCGATAGGTGCTGGCACTGAATGACATTCTGCGTTTATTTGAACAGGTTCGGGCGAGCGCCATCGCGCAAGACGCCGATCAGAACTACGACTACGCGAGCAACAGCGTCGTGCTGCACCTGGACTCTGGCGACGAGATTTATGTCAAACTCGACGGCGGAAAGGCGCACGGAGGAAACAACAACAAATACAGTACATTTTCTGGTTTCATTCTGTATCCAGACTGAACCGCCACCTGCTTCGTCTTTAAGCTGACTGTTAATGAATCTTCTCTCTCCGCGCGGCGCATATTCCCTCGGCACTCCATTGTCATTCCTGTCTGTAGTGTCTTTGGGAATATAAGGGTCACCTGAACTCAGCGCCAGTATGAGAATATGTTGTCTGAATTTGTCCCTTTTTGTTTAATGGTGTCTTGTGTTTGGCTATTATTAACCGAAATGCGTTAATTACGCACAGGATGGTGATGAGGATACACCACTTAAATGATTATTAGCATAAATGTAATTGTTCTCTGGGTGATTTTTGCTCAAATGAAATTATTTTCCTGCATTTATGAGCCCCTAGTGGCCCCTAGTGTGATACAGTTTCTGGTGTTAGCCTAAATTGGCTTCATGTAGATATGGACAAGCATAATTTGGTCTAAATCTGGACAAGCACAGTTAAGCATTTCAGCATTCTTGGAATAGTTCAACCTAAAATGAACATTCTGTCATCATTTGCTCACTCATGTTGTTCCAAACCTGTATGACTTTCTTTCTTCTGTGTAACCCAAAAAGAGATATTTTGTCAAATGTCCCAGCTTTTTCTTCAAGTCAATGGGGTCCAAAATTGCATTCTTCAGAATATATTTGCTTGTGATCTACAATAGAAAGAAGTCATCAGGTTTGGAATTACCTGCGGGTGAGTCAATGATGAAGGGATCTTTTTATATATATTTGGCTGAATTATCCCATTAAACACCCAATTTAAGCTCAACTGCAAATGTTTTTATTTGAAACCTATGGCTGAGCAAGAAAGCATTACAGTGGATTTTCAGTTTGTATTTAAATAACAAGCCTGTGTGTGCGTGTGTGTATTTTAATGAGCTCTGGGACTTGACGTTTGACCTCACACAGGTTCTTCTGAGACCTTCAGCGATAACACAACTAATACAATAAGCATGCCAAACATCCCAACCGCAAAAGAGAGAGGGAGAGAATTCTGAAAGCGAAAAGGATGTCTAGTGTGATCAACCAAATAAAGTCTGTGTATTAAAATGGCCAAAATTCCAGAAATTCAGAAAAACAAACTGAGTTTATCTGGTGTGCTTTTTGATTGGTAATTGGTGCCTGTACATTCAGATGTGTTATGTTCTGATTCAGATAGATAGAAGGTTAATAAACATCCTCAAACAACAACAAAGTGTCTGTTAATCCATCCAATGCTTGGTTTATATATAATGAGCCTGCATAAATGCCTGATTACACACTGCCATCAAGATCCAGCATGAGGAAGAACAGTAATATGAAACATAAACATGTCTTTTAGTTTATAAATAGCCACAGGTTTGAATATCACACTAATCTTCCATACGTGTTTACCCAACACTTACTTACAGCAATTAAACGCCCTGGTGCTTGTCTTTCTAGGACTCTACTAATCTGGTTTGATTTGTTTACTTAGTCTGATTTGTGGAAAACACATCTATGTCTGCCAGCCCCTTTAAACCCTAAAGATTTATAGGCTTTGACAAAAGAGCCAAATTTTATGATTGTTCAAGCAACCCATGAATTGAAATGAATCCGGAGAACACCTGAATTATTCTGGTTTTGTCTTGGATTATTTGTTATTGGAGTATTTGACCGCTCACCCATCTGTGTTATATGTCATATAGCACTGAGTGACAGGTCGGAGAGAAGTTGCGGAAGAACATGGGCCTTGATAAGCTTTTATTAGTCCAAGTGTGTGCGTGTAAGTGCAATCTGATCCTCGTGATCGTGTGAGGAGGCACAGCTGGTAATTACAGAGTGAAAGGAAACTAAGCCAGGGGGCTCACATCACTTTTCTCTCTCCTTCTCACTCTCCTCCTTGCTCATTTCTCTCAGCACCTCTGATGCTCTTTAAAATATAACAGCGCACACGCACACACACACACACACACTGGAGCAGTTGGCTAACAGACTTGCCACACTGTTTTGCATTGGAAGGCTTTCAGGGACTCAGCAGGAGCAAACACACACACACACACACACACTCCAGTAATTACATGACATCATTCAAAGCATCTCCGTCACAGCAACTTTATTTCATCATTAGACCTCACGGACAAACACGCTGCTGACACTCTGTGCAGCTACATCCAACTTAACCGCTCATCATCACACTGAGTCTCCTACACAATCACACATCTCTGTTAAACACCGCCAGAAGTTGCTTAGAAGAGTCCAGTCGTTTAGCCCTCATGTTCTTTTCAGATACACCTTATTGATTTTATTGGTGTCCCAGAGATGAATAGTGTAGTAAAAAGTGTTAACCTGATTCTTCAATGTTAAGTATGTTTTTTTGAGCTATTAAAATGCCTTTGGGGTTAAAATGAGTTTAAAATTTTTCATTTCTTAGAACAGTCAAATTTAAGGTAAAATAAATACATATACTATTAATACTAATAATAGTATTAATATTATACACTATACTATCAACTATTAATACACTATATTAATATTATAACTGTTCGTATAGAAATTATCCCTAGTTCTTGCATACAGTAACCATATTTTATATTTCCATATTGAGGTTTATGAAGTTTGATTTTCATGATTTTCATTCAAAAATCAAACATATTCCATCAATCCTATAGACCCAATTATATTACAGTAAAAATCTGTAATATTTCCACCAAAATGCTATTTCCAGAGAAATAGTACTTCAAAATACTACAGTAAAACCGTAGCACATTTATGTACAGGGTATGACAGGAACAAAAGCATGACCCTTCATCTGCTGTATGTCAAGATACGTGTGGTCCCCTAAGCTGAAGACACTTGCAATGCAGTCTAACACGCATACGCGTACTGTCCATCATTCATTATACCTTTCTCTCTAATGCGCAGCACGCCTCAGCCAATCAGAGGTTAAAGGGCAAGTCGGTTCTAACGCATGCTAAAGAGAGACACCAACACATACACACCCCTCTAGCTGTTCTCAAAGACATTAAGCACAGAATAGAGGAAATGCGATACATTTTTGAAGTGCAAACGAAGATAGTATGAGTGTACAATTTAAATATATGTGTGGAGCATATACTGGCTTTCATGCATGTACAGTATGTGTGCATTTGTCTGCATACTTGTTCATTAGTGAGTGTATGTGTATTCTGAGAACAGAATTCACACATTAGCTGTTGGTGTTGTCATAATGATTTTGACAGTTCAGTAGCTGTAATAAACTGCACAATACCTCCTCAGTCCAGAGGTTTTCGTCAAAACCTCATGCAATATTTGGATATCCACATATATTTGAAAAAATGCAAAACATGGAAGTGAATGTTGAAATACATGCTTTTTTTTCAAACTTCTCCTAGAGTAATTTGTGGAGCTTCTCCAGTTCTGGCTCATAGCATCTTCAGATGAAGCTGTCCAAAAGTTGTTCAAGCTTTGTCATGTCAGTCAATAAAAATAAGTCCTTTTGCTTGTAATTAAACCATTTTGACAGTAAGGCCTCAAAAAATGACAAAGCAAACACGGTTTATCTGAAAACCTGTTTTTTGGGTGTCTCTTACAGCGCTCATCAGATTGCCAACAAATTTGGATCAGATTTGATCTTCAGACCATGCTGAAAAAAAGAGTCATAATATTCTAGTGTAACACTGTTAAACAACAAATCTGATGGTCCCACTTTACAATAGGTGTCTTCAAATACCATATACTTAATAATAAAATAACAAATTGTTAGGTCCAATGTATCTGCTGTATTGTGTTCATGTTAAACTACAAAGCAAAACACTTTTGAGGTGGGGTAAGGTTAGGGACAGGTTTGGTTAAGTTTAAGGGTGGGTTAAGGGGCAGGAGTAGGGTCAGCAGTGTAATTATAGATGTGACTACAGAAATTAATTACAGATGTTAATACTGAACAATATTTTTTAATATAAACCCAATGTAAACACATGCATGTACACAATAAGTGCATTATATTAAATAATTCATTTAAATGTGAGTACTTAAGGACGCTTAATATAAAGTGGGCCCAATTTGATTAATCAACGGTTCATTTGATTGGAGGTTGATTTGAGGCTGTATATCTTCATGAAACTTTGCATGTGTCACTTCATTAACAACTGTAATACTCTTTAAGTTAATTGTAATTATGGTTTTAAAACCACTTCTCATAAAGTTTTTAACCTGGTCTCATGGCAAAAACGTACCTGGGGGCACTTTTTCGCGAGACGCGAAGTACGTACCAATAAGTACATATCACTGCAGTTTCCAAAAGAAATGAACATTAGAGGCAGTAAAACATTTTATTCCTTTTCACACAAATATACAGAGTTTCGATTAATAAAGTGTGTTTTTCGCACAATTACTTGAAGAATCTTATGTTATGACTTCAAAACAATTTTAATATGCTGGGAGATTTGAAAACTGATGCTTTTATAAAACATTTTATTCCTTTTCACACAAATATACAGAGTTTTGATTAATAAAGTGTGTTTTTCGCACAATTACTTGAAGAATCTTATGTTATGACTTCAAAACAATTTTAATATGCTGGGAGATTTGAAAACTGATGCAAAAACAACAATTATTGGCAATATTAAGAGGATTTGGCATGTCCAATTAATGTAGGCCTGCTACATTCGTATTTTTATTAGGACTGTTATTATTATTATTAAGTTACGTTTATTATTAAATTAAAATTACAATTAATTTGCCCCGCAATATTAGCTACCGCATAACTGACGCACTGCGAGGATAACAAAAGATTAGGCTGTTTACTCCTCGATTAAAATGTAAAAAAAAAAAAAAGTATTTTAAAACAGGTCTATATACAATGAATTATAGGCCTATAATTAAAATATTAACTCAGCGGTCATCAATTAAAATCAATGAATAAAAAGCTTTAGCCTATTTCAAGCACCAACTTTCAAAAACAACCTGTTTAATACGAAATACGTTTCTTGGCCTTTTTTTTTTGTCTCCACTATAAGGGCCACAAGAGAAATATTAAGGGAATAAAAGAAAACAGTTAGCTATATACCTTTATTAGCATATGTTGAAGTAGATTGGTCTCTCGTCGTCTCTGAGAGAATATGCGGCGACAGATACAGAAAGCTTCGTCATTACTCCGTCATTCCATTTTTACTTTCACTTTCTGCATAGTGAAATGACTGAGATTAAGACGTTCACCGGCATAACTCTTGCAACGGTGTTGCAGAAAAGTACCCAGAGGTAGGCCTATGTATTTTTATGAGACCAGGTTGAAAGTTTTCTTTACTGAAGAGTAAATCTATAGAGTTTTTTTCTTGTTATTATTTTTAATGAAACCTGAATGGAAGTTGCCTCTCCATTGAAAGTCTATAGATAACCACAACTCACTGTGTTCAATGTGATTACGTCTCTTGGATTAAACCGCTCGATTCATATGGATTCATGTTCTAGTGAGTAATGAATGCACAAGCTTCTGCATTTACCATATGTGATGTGCTCTATGTATGTATGTTTATATGTAAATAAAAGCCTAAATTAAACATGTTCATCATATAAAGTGATCATATCGATTGTACAATCTTTTTGGATCTTCTAAGTTTTGGTTACCTGGACTTTTAATAAAAATATATTTCATAGACGATTCCATTCTCCAGCTGAATGCTCATCAAAAAAGGACCTTATCAGCTGCAAGTACTGCTGCCAAAAAGACTATTTTGAAGTTATGGATAGAACCATCCATTCCCACAACTTCTACCTGGCTATCATACTTCAGAGACATTGCCTTGCTGGAAGGTACCACTGCCAGGCTCAACGGCGCAAAAGACAACACTATTCGGAGTTGGGCAAATATTGCTGTGATGTTGCTAGATAGGCTGGAAAGTTGACATTACTGCTATGCATATCTGAATTTTATTTCTTTTATTTTTCTTCCTCTCCTTTGGTACAAGTGGACAGCTTCATGGCATCTGTTTGTACATAGTTCTCTGGAACTGTGAATTGTGATATATGTTTCTGATGTGAAACTAAATCTGAATAAAAATGTTGATCATAAAAAAGAAAGGCAAATTCCATTTGCTAGACATGACTTCCAGAGAATTCACCTCAGAAATACTCAGCGAGAGTGTCTTTTCAGCAAAAGTGCTGACTTCAAAATAAAGCACCACCACAACGTTCAGAAACGGCTCCTCTTCGCTCACCTCCCCAGACGATGCGCAGGCGCCCTCTTGAACCTAAAACATGACCGCGCAAAAGATCTTTTCTGGTGCAGTTCCAAAAAAATAAAGCTTTGCTTCATCCAACAAGCAGCTAACAAAGTTTGGCGCTTTAACAGTTCTCCCTGTGCAGTGTTTACAGATTTTCTGGCTCTGTCGTACGTAATCAGACACTTTTCTATAGGCTCAGCTGGGAGAGTTGCACGAATGTCTGGATGTCCAAAAGCAGAAGTACTGTTTGTTGTAGATGTGCCTCATTATCTTTGGCCATGGCTGGTGCTGGGTTGGACATTAATACTCCTTCTAGTGGTTTAGTTTCTAAGATTTATAACTCAGTCCTTTTACTGCAGTATACGTATATTCCAGCTATCTACTCCTGGGAAAGGGAAGGTCTTGCTCAACCTGATTGGGACGTGGTATGGATCAGATGTTTCACTGCTTCTAAGAATCTTGCTCATCAGATGATTCATTATAAATGTATCAACAGGGCCTATATCACTCCCAGTATACTATACAAGATGAAAGCTAGATCTGATCCTTACTGTCATTTATGTAATAAATCTACAGTTGGTTCTTACTTGCATATGTTTTGGGAATGCCCAGTGTTGGTTCCTTTTTGGAAATTTGTATGTTCTGTTCTTTCGGATTTCCTGCACTTGGATATACCTCGAGATCCCCTGCTTTTTCTATTGTTAGACGATTCCATTCTCCAGCTGAATGCTCATCAAAAAAGGACCTTGTCAGCTGCAAGTACTGCTGCCAAAAAGACTATTTTGAAGTTATGGATAGAACCATCCATTCCCACAACTTCTACCTGGCTATCATACTTCAGAGACATTGCCTTGCTGGAAGGTACCACTGCCAGGCTCAACGGCACAAAAGACAACACTATTCGGAGTTGGGCAAATATTGCTGTGATGTTGCTAGATAGGCTGAAAAGTTAACATTACTGTTATGCATATCTGAATTGTATTTATTTTATTTTTCTTCCTCTCCTTTGGTACAAGTGGACAGCTTCATGGCATCTGTTTGTATATAGTTCTCTGGAACTGTGAATTGTGATATATGTCTCTGATGTGAAACTAAATCTGAATAAAAATGTTGATCATAAAAAAATATATATATATTTCATCAAAATATCTTTATTTGTGTTTTGAAGCTTAACCAAAGTCTTATGGGTCAAAAATTACAAGAATAATGTTTATGTGCTGGTCGCAAGTATGTTTTATTATAAGAGTGTGTTGTTCAGACAGTTAATGGCTTCAGACGTATTGAAGATCAATTCTCACAACCCCCTGGCCATTAATGGGACTTTTCAAAGATTTTAAACACACACACACACACACACATCCTCTAATAAGCTGATGAGGTCTGCAGTGTTGACTAATTATGTGGTGTGTGATATGTGAAACTGTTCTGAGGCCTTTTATCTGCTAAGAGATGACAGCTGTCAGTCAACAGGACCAACATCTTCGTCCTCATCTGCAGAACTGTCAACAAGCACAATAGACACAAAAGCCCAGAGTACGTAAGAGACTTTCTGCCATCTAAGCTTATCTAAAACTCAGTGTGTGATGTGTGTGTCAAAGAGAGAGAGTTTTCTGAGTGTTTCTTTAGTTCCTGCTGACATTTACCTTCTTAAATCGTCTCATGTAATTTTTATGAGCAGGTGCTGCCCAGTGTTTGAGCTCTCTTCAGCTCGGGTGTGTGTGAGCGTCTGTGTGAATGGATATGTGTCAGCATGCTTTGTTGAAGGTGTGCAGTTGTTTGTAAGCATCTGATTATGTGAATGTACTGTGAGAGTGTGAATGAGAGCTCATGTGAACAAGAGTGTCATGTTTGTAATGTTATGTTTGTAATGAAACAGTAGTGCACTACGAAAGTCCACTACCCTACATAGGGCAAGCTGTTTGGAAAAAGGATAGATGTACTACACTGTAAAAAATAAGTGTAATTTTAACTGTAAAATTTTGTAAAAACACTACGGAAAAAAAACTGTTAATAGGTTAACAGTGAGTTCCAGATACTTACATACTGTGCAGTATATATTGAATTATACTATACTGTATAAAAAAGCATATAAAGGGCATTCCTGTAGCTCAAATAATAGAGCATGGTGTTAGCAACACCAAGGTCATGGGCTTGTTTCCCATGTAGAGACATGAAACATGAACTGATGAAATGTTATTGACCTCAAAACACTTTTATTATCGTGCATGATTTTTAAAGTAAAACATTTTAATGTTTACATCACAAAACCAGCTACATACTGACAAAGTAGACTTGCTCGATAGCTCACCTGGTACAGTGCTGCACTTGCAATGCGTAGTGATCTGGTAGGAGTCACATTAAAAGAGCTCAAAGATTTGCAAAAACAAGGTAAAATGGCATGATTGCTTTAGCAAATGCTCTTTTATCTCACATTTGCTTTTAGGTTTAGTTTGGGATTTAGTGTAGATGGTAGGGTAGACAGTGTACAGTTGGAGCAATGTATTAATTTACTTACCAATAAATAGTTTTTTTTCCCCACCGTTAGTTCATAAATATATATTTGTTTTAATTGCACCCAAGTTAAGTATAGTTGAAACTAATACTCTAGCCAAACCAACTAATTTTAAATGTTAAAATATCTTAAAAATACCATTCAATAATTTTATTTCAGCTCTTTTTTTTTCTTTGATCTTTATTATATACAGTTGTATACAGGTAAGTCGGGTGTATTTATTTTGCACATTATTTGCAGTGCTTAAGACATGGTTGTTAGCAAATAATATTCTAAAATATGGACATATTCACTCTTATGTGTATGCCTGATATATTGAAAATGCAAAAAGTTCTTTTCTCATGACAGTCTGTTAAGATTTACATGAATAATGTAAATGATACCATATTTTCAATTCAGTATGGTGATATTTGGGAAAAATAAGTTTGCATCACAGGATATTAGTCTTGGTTGTTTAACATTTTTATTGTAAAAAGTAGTCAAATATTAAATTTGACCTAATCTTACCTTTCTTTCATCATCGTTTTATAATTGCAAACTGAGTCTAAAGCAGATAATGTGCTTGCAGTTTCACAGACTTGGTCTGAATATTCAGTATATTAGTGAATGTTTTCACTGAGTGCAACAACTTTTAGTGTGTAAGCAATTAAAACAAAACTGTATTGTAACAGTTTGTGGACCACTAATCTGAATAATTGCAAGTTATTTAACACATTATATGAATAACGAGGGGACAATCTCTATGGTAATTACATCCCTGGACCGAAAAATTCTCTCTGTATTTAATACCACACATCTTGTGCTTTGTTCTGTTATAATCATACATCATGTGATTTGTGTGCGTTTTTTTCCTCTCTGCTGTCCAGCGTGATGCGTTTCAGCCCGAGGCAGCTCATCATGGCGACTGAATTATGGCTGATAATGCTGAAATAAATCTGAGATGCTGAGGCGCCCATCTTCTGTCCTTTTCAACCTCGATCTTCGCGGCTGCGGTCTGCCTGTCACATCTCTATTCATGAGGCTTTTACATAATGAGCTGTTATGGAGTTCTGGGTGATCTGTCATCAAGAGCAGTGACCCCCCAGGGCTCTCACTGGACTCCTAACTTCACGCGGTGAGTAAGTGTGTGTGTGTGTGTGTAACCTCAGGAATTTCCCATCATCCTTAAACATCATCACTGAAGCCCAGGCCATCCTCAAGCCAACTCTCATTCTCTCTTTTTAAATCCTACTCCCTTGCTAGCTGCATGTCAGAAATTTAGTTTAAATATGTGTTTCCAGACTTTAAAGTCCAACTGCAGCTGATGTTTATTGCCAAAATCTGTTACAGGAGTCATTTTAGCTGTCGGCTTTTTTATCCAGGCCTCAGTGTTTCATGACACGCTGTCTCTTTTTAAAGTATCAACCTCCAAAAATGCTACATGAGCTGCTAAATCTAAACTAGACAAGACAGTGTCTAGCTGGAATATTCCTTATTCATGTTTAACGTGTTAACACGAATACAGAGCTGGATAGAAACAGTGAATTAATTAAATGCATATTAAATGCTAATATTATGAGGAGGAATTGACTTGAGGCCAGATCTGAGGGAAGTTAGAAATGAATGATAACTGAAGTTGAACTATGCCTTGTGAAAAATAAGTGTGCTGGTGTACTTCAAATCTTAAAAGTCTATTTTGAAAAAACTGTATTTGCTGATAATATGAATGAAATTAAAGGCCACTTAAGTGCACTTAAAGAGAGACACTTTCATGACTATGGTTCTTAGCTCACTTAAGTGCGTTTTTAAAAACTGCTGTTCGTAATGATGTCAGATTAAAAGTTTTACTGCAATGTACAATTTAAATCATGTTTTATTACTCTTTTTATTGTGCTTTAAAGAAATACTTTATTTTGATGTGTTGACTAACATACTAAAGCACAAGTACTTGATTATAATTTTAACTGGTGTGTTATTCTATATTACATTTAAAGTATATAAATAACAATCATACAATAATCATATTTTAAATGACATTAAAATATATTTAATTATATAAACCATTAATGCTTGTCAGTACATTCAGCAGTACACTTTAATATTTCAAACACGATTGAAATAATTATGAAATAATTACATATAAAGATGCATTTACGTCTACTTACGTGGGTCAAAAAAGCACTTTAAAGCTTGAAATATAACATATTTTAATTAAATTGCAATTAACATGAAATTAAGTGTCCAAAAACATTACATCATTACAGTTCACAAACAAGCAATTTATTTTAAAATATATTATTTTTTTTATAATAAGTACTCTTTTTAATGCTAAAGGGAATGCAAATCTAGCAATGAGATATATTACAAATGAATTCTGAGCACAAAATATGAGTGAGTGAGTGTGTGTGTGTGTGTGTATGTGTGTGTATACGAGAAAATACAGTTAAAAATAAATGTGGCCTGCAGACGCACAGACAGTGACTCTGGTACCAGCTGCATCTCCCTGAGCACAGGCTGTCTGTGACACACACGCGTGTACACACTGTCCTCTCACTGTGACTTACAAAGTTTAGACACATAAGCGCTTTATTATAGACTTTCCTAAATATATTTCTTCTTTTTATAAAGCAACACTGTAGAGCCCAGATGGCAGTATAGATTAAAGATATACTGATATAATGTGTGTGTGTGTGTGTGTGTGTGTGTGTGTGTGTGTGATTGTAATCTAGTGGAGGACAGACACAGAATTAGCAGTGACATTCCACTGAAAGGAACGGTTCGCAACCAATGGAAATTCTGTCATTACTAATTGAACCTTAAGTCATTCCAAACTTTAGATTTTATTTTTGATGCAAGCTTTCGGGGGAAAATTTTCATTTTAGATGAGCTATTTCTTTATTTCTTCATCCATGTTCTAGAATGCTTGTCCTAAAGGTCTCGAGGGAAGCTTGTAACTAAAAAATTATATAGAATGAAATGGAAAATGTGTAAGAAGTAATTTGTGTTTTTGCTCACGGGCACTGAACACAATTTGAGCCAATCACCTGACCCATAAATGCCATGTGACTAATAACCCTGCAGCCACAGGACAATGACATCATGATACACTGATTGGCTGATGGCACTACAAGAACACACAGTCTCAAACTCTTCACGGGTGACATCAGTAATGACAAAGACAGCAGAAAGAAAAACAAATCTATTTCAAGCTTTTGGGAGCCTCCAAAACAAATATACAGTATATGCTGTTATACATTTAAATACTTTATTAATATGGCATGCAAAGTCATTTAATAATAAGTTCTTTTTAATGGCCTGATGTGTGGATTCAGGTGAAGACACCATTGTGCATGCGGCATGTTTTGCGTTTCATGTCACTGACATTGGTGAAGAAGTAAAAGTACACTTTATCACACTTTACACATTATATGGAAATAACATTTAAGCGCAAATTCAATGTAATGGTTTCAGATTCTTAATTGCGAGGAACGAGGAGACGCTGGAGAATACTTTAACAAGACTTTATTTCCTCCCTGGGCTTAACTGGTGAACAGGAGCCCTCCGTGGGCTATACGAGGGATCGGGAGCGCTTCCTGGGCTTAACGGGGAATCGGGAGCCCTCCGTGGGCTATACTTGGGAACAGGAGCCCTTCCAGGGCTATACTCGGGAACAGGAGCCCTCCCTGGGCTACACTCG
>NW_015657294.1:98958-121497 GCF_001515625.1 Sinocyclocheilus rhinocerous
TACTGTCATATTTTGTGCAGAATTGTGTTCATTGTCTTTTGGCAATGTTGGAGGTGGAGATTGTGCACCTTAAAAAGTGTGTTTCCTGTTGTAATTGCAATAGTTACTGGATTCTCTTAAGTGTGTTTTTCAAATGTTCTAATGAAGGATTCTCAGTGAAGGGGTCTCGCCCAGGGTGTAATTCAATGTAGAACCGCCACTGGCGATGGTAGTTGGCCCCGAGCCAGAACAGCTGATTGAGGACGGTGTCCTCTAACACCGTCACCTCCGCGAGCTTGCAGAACTCCCCGGCATACTCGTAGAAGGGGAGATCGAGGCGAGCTAGGGAATTACAGTTTCAATTTATATTTAAATGAAATTAGTTGAACTTAAGTGTGTTTTTGAACCGTTTAAGGGCTTAAGTACATCTTTTTATGTAATTTTATAATTACTTAAAATTTTTTGTAATTACTTTAAAATATACTGCTGAAAGTACTGACAAGAATGAATAGTAAACTAAAATATACTTTAATGTCATTTCTATTGAAACTTGTCTTGCCATGTCTATAAATGTATTTGTAATTACACACTTATGAAGTAGTTGCAATTTAGTAAATTTTATATATATATATATATATATATATATATGTAATCAAATAACACACTACAGTTAAAATTATAATCAGGTACTTAACATGTGGTTTAATATGTTAGTCAACACATCAAAATAACTTCTTTAAAGAACAAAAAAAGATTATTAAAACATTTAAAATGTACTTTAATTCAGCATCATTACAAAGTGTACTTAAGTGTGTTAAAAACAGTCATGAAAGTGTGCTCTCTTTAAGTACGCTTAAGTGGCCTTTTATTTTATTAATATTAGATTATTTGCAAGTACAGGTTTTTAGTAACACTTTCGTACAGGGACCAATTCTCACTATTAACTATTAGCATGCCTATTATTAACATATTGGCTGTTTATTATTACTTATAAAGCATATTCTACATGACCATATTCTACATCCCTACCTAAACTTAACAACTACCTGACTAACTATTAATAGCAAATTAGGAGTTTATTTAGGCAAAAGTCGTAGCGAGAATTGGACCTTAAAATAAAGTGTGGCCAGGTTACAGTGTATACATATATAGGATATATAGGATACTTCTAAGATTTTAAGTACACTACATGTGCACATTCAGTAGTTAAGTGCATTTCACAAGGCACTGCATGGCTGATCAGCAGTTGATCCGACAGGGCAGTGATGATCTTTCAGTAACACTGAAGGAAGTCCAGTCTCATTGAAGGAGAAGCGGTGCACTGGATTTACTGGATTCAGATGCCATGAATGTCAGGTGCATGTCATTATGCGCAGCCATCAGCCCTGTTGTCCTGCTCCTATTGGCCAATTACACCTGTCATGAACCCGGTCCTGCCCTGGTGATAGGAGGAGGCCGATCCTCTGTCTCAGTTACGGTGTGCAGCGTAAAGAAATGTGTGTGTGTATGTGTGGGTTTGTGGAAGAGGGGTTTGGGGGGGCATGCTGTCAATCAAGGTAAAGAAAGAGCTATATGAATTATACATGTACTTAGAGCTGAACCTTACAGACCCCCCTCTCCAAAACACACACACACACACGTATATTTCCCTCTATATATGTGTGTGTGCAGCTGATCTGTCTGTCCCTTAATGCCTCTGTCACTCTCATTAGCTAAAGGCCACTTACAGCTGACCTCTCTTAAGCTCAATAAGAGGTTTCATTATGGTAATTATACACACAAGACCTAAGAGTGACTGTGTGTGTGTGTGTGTGTGTGTGTGTGTGTGTGTGTGGCAGCAGACACCTTCACACACTGGGCATTAAAAGTAGCTTTAGTAAGTATGCAGCTGCTCTGCTTCATTGCCTGGCAAATTGTGTTCACAGATTATTATGTCACGTAAAGATAAGAGGTCACCTGTGAATTAGTGGCATCCAGTTAGCTGTATTCTACAGTAAAACTATTAAATCCTCTAACTTGAGAAACATGTTATCCTATTAATAGAATTTTGCATGACTTCATTAGCTGCTATAGCTGCTAGAAGAAAAACAGCAAACGGTAAAACTATTCACACTACAAAACCCATTCAACATAAAAAATTATGACAATAAAATAAATATTCCAAAAGATTTCTTTAATGTTTTTCTTTTATTTATTTTATTTAATTTGTAATTTTAATTGTAATTTATTTTCTCAGCAATGCAATGGAAGAACAATTTTGGGTTCAATTCATTTTTTTTTTAGGTATGCAATCATTTAAAAAAAAAAAAAATGTATTATACACAATCATGCACAACTTATTCTTTATTAGTCGATAAAGTATCCATGTCAAATGGTTGCCTTATTTTTCTTTTTTTTTTAAATGACAGAAACCCATTTAAACCAAGGCACGTACATTTTCACATTATTAAACAGGATATTTAAACCTGAATGCATGAGTTTAATCACTGAGGAACCATGCAAAGTTATTATTACAGACATCCACATGAGAAACAATTACTGTCCGAAAACAGTTTAAGTCTGTCAGCATTTACTCATCCTCATGCCGTTCCAAAGGCATAAGCTGTTAATGTATCTTTTGTGTTTTGATTGCTGTGATTAAATGTGATCCATTGTGATGGATATAGGCTACTGTGCACATGAACTTGAGTGAGAATCGACTCAATTCAGTCAGTTTCCCAAAACAACAATACAAACACCAAAAAACACTGATTTTTTACAAAACTCAAAAATATGCGACATATTCAATTCCCCCTGAATATGCTGGTTTTAATCTAATTCAATCTGTTGCCTTCAGATGGCACTAGATACACTGATTACCCTTTTTTAGACTAATTTAAAACTATGCTGTACTAGGTAAACTCTGCAAGAAAGTAGACCTTGAGGGCCAGAGTTGAGAAACCCTGAAAAAAACGTAATCATCTGAACTAGACACACCAAATCTAAAAATACACCAACAAGTGTCACAAGGCTGCCTTAACATATTTCTTCTGTCCCTGCATAGGTCATTGAATTCAATGTATGTAAGTGCTTGTTTTCCAAGCTACATTTACGTAATGCCTACAAATACATTCAGGTTCGAATGTAAGATGAATGGAATAAAAGACCACTTTTAACACCCCAAATGGCCTCTATGAGTACTTTGTGATGCTTGCATTGACTAATGTGCCTCAGCTGTATTTCAGAATAATATTAGTGACATAATTTGGGACATGATAAACAGCCTTGGAACATCTTGTTTTTCTTAAGGAAGAGATACGAGCACATTCAGCACACCAGCAGTGTTCCCCAGAGATTGAAAAACACCACCTTGCTGTCAGGCTGATAAAATGTGCGTTTTTGTTTTTTTTTACTAAGCAACTATCTTCTTATGGCTTTCTGACAGTGGGATTCAAATGGTCCAGGATTGGCCTCAACCCAATACATACCATAAGTTAATATAGAAGTTCAGCTCCCCTGAGTCCCTCAGGGACATCCACTGTACAGGTGCATCTCAATAAATTAGAATGTTGTGGAAAAGTTCATTTATTTCAGTAATTCAACTCAAATTTTGAAACTCGTGTATTAAATAAATTCAATGCACACAGACTGAAGTAGTTTAAGTCTTTGGGTATGTGTTGCAGGATCCTGTCATAAGACTGGCACACACCCATAGGTGGCAGCAGTGAGTGCAGCCTCATGTGGAACAGTAGAAACCTTCCTTTACTGTAACTCAACCTACGGTGCATCTAGGACGTTTGTAAATCAGAATCAGACATGTCTGAAACATAACACAGAAGTAGCCTAAACAAACTAAAACTATTATATTGTGAACAATAATTAAATTTTGCCCTTTGTTGTTCTATACTCACTGTAACCCATGGCCTCTTTGGGCTTATTGCTTTATTAAAACAGAGTGCTGCAGCTGTAACATCAAAACACAGAAGACTAATTTGCCTTGGGTTCCCTTGAGATTTTTATGTAATTTACATTGTAGAGCAACACCTCCAGTTATCTATCGCTAATTCATATTTACCACAGATCTTTTTTACTCATAAATTGAAAAACCACATAATAAAAACACATGGCGAAAAAAAACATTAGCCTTCTGGGTTTTAATGTCACAGCACACTTTTCCGTCACTTCTTTATACACAGTATCAAAACTAATATTTTTGTTACATAAAGCAAACCGTGAAAGTTGGGTGATTAGTTTTACACTCTTAAAAATACAGGTGCTTCACGATGCCATAGAATAACCGTTTTGTCTAAATGGTTCTATAAAGAACCTTTAACATCTGAAGAACCTTTCTGTTTCACAAAAGGTTCTTTGTGGCGAAAGAAGGTTATTCAGATTATAAAACGTAAGAAAGAGATGGTTCTTTAAAGCAGTGGTTCCCAACTGTGGTCCTGGAAGCACCCCAACACTGCATGTTTTACATGTCTCCTTAATCAAACACACCTGATTCAGATCATCAGCTCATTAGTAAGGCAAGGCAAGGCAAGTTTATTTGTATAGCACATTTCATACACAATGGTAATTCAAAGTGCTTTACATAAAAGAAAAGAAAAAAATAATCACAAACAGTAGAGACAGTAGAGTAACAGTACAGTAGAGACTCCAAGACCTGAAATTGGTGTGTCAGAGAAAGGAGACATGCAAAATGTGCAGTGTTGGGGTGCCTCCAGGACCAGGGTTGGGAACCACTGCTTTAAAGAACCTTTGACTGAATGGTTCTTTGTGGAACCAAAAATAGTTCTGCTATGGCATCGCTGTGAAGAACCTTTTAAACACCTTTATTTTTAAGAGTGTACACTTGTTGTCTATAAGCTGTTTCGTACATCACATGTTTAACATGAATGAAATGCAATTTAAATGTAAAAAGAATATATTCATTCTTAACCATTCACTTCACATTACACAATGCTTCAAAAGTCCTTACAATGTCACAACTCAGTAAACCGTGAATCATGTAGAATTAGCTGATTTTAGAAGAAACATAAACTAAGAAGAAACTGTGACTGTCAGCATGCCCAGCATGTCCAGCTCATTTATTTTAGAGAAATTCAGACAACAATAATCTAGAATGAGGGGAAATGCGACCAAAATTGACCACATCAGCATTTCAGCCACAGACCACATTCTTCAAACAGATTAACCTTTGCTAATATTCACTGTGTGATCCACCACCACATGCCACCCAAAGCCTCATTTCTGCATTTCTGTTTCTGTTATTTTGGAAAACTATATTTTTAGAAATGTATTTATATGTTGACAGTAAACTGTAACAGTGACTTCTTACAGATATGAGTTATATAAAATATGTATGTTTATACAATTTAATTTGACAATAAATAAAACTACTAAAAGACATAACTAATATTAACATATTAAAATAGAACTTTACCGCCACCTATTAGTTTGGTTCAGTTCATTGTTAAACAGCCAATTTTTTATTCTACTGACAGAATAATATCATTTCAAGCATGTGACTTGATTGTGGTGCGTCTGGAGAATATGGACATTCTTCCACCAATTTCATGTTTAGTTTGGTTCCAAAAACATATCTTGAGGGAGTTTTGTAAATAAACAAAGAAAAGGCATGACCTAGTCTACAACAATTTCCTAACATAGTCCGGCATACAGTCTACAACTGACCATTCACTCTTCAAAAGATGCTTGGGCTAAGCGAGCACACTTATTTGACATTTTATTTGATTAAAATTATATTATCTGACACTTACAAAAAGTATTCTTACATTAAAATAAGCATACTTGGTAACACTTTAGAATAGGGAACACATATTCACTATTAATTCAGAGTTTTCCTTCAATAAACTCCTAATTTTCTGCTTATTATTACTTAGTAAGGTAGTAGTTAAGTTTAGGTATGGTATAAAATATAGTCATGCAGAATAAGGCATTAATATGTAAGTACTAATAAACAGCCAGCATGTTCGTAATATGCGAAATAATAAGCAACTAGTTACAGTTTTTCTCGATTGCTTAAACACATTTCTTGAAACTATGCCTCGTATTCTCAAAACAGTAAACACAAATCCATAACGTCTCACCCAATTCCCCAAACATCCTATTTTCAGGTCAAAATGAAGCTCTAAATAACGGCTCACCCAATTCCCCAAACATCCTATTTTCAGGTCAAAATGAAGCTCTAGACTCAAAACCATTCACTCTTGCTGAAAAACCAAACTTTTCCCTCAGACATCACACACAAGCTTTCAAAAACACACACACTACAACATAGTATTACAGACTGGTGCAATAAGTTCAAAACAATATATCCAAAACAGGTAAGTTATGTTGCTTGTGGTTCTCCCCCTCATAAAACCTTTTCACATGAACACAAAAGACACAACCAATGTATACATTGGCACATTTATATTCATTCATGTACTACACAGCACAACTGTTAAAAAAAATAAATAAATAAAATAAAAATTCCGCCTCAGCATCCCGTCTTTGTTCTGGGTCAGGCCAGAGAATCTCGTCCACATCACGAGCTATATTGGCCCTAGCCAGGCAGCGAGGGTAAAATCCTCTTGCATGCCTGATCCACCCCTGGCAAGCATCTACTGAAATGTCTAGTCAGGCTTCTTCCATTCCATCGTCTCTGTGTCCTACAAAAATAGAAGTACTGATTACTGTAACTGTAACATCCTTTTTACAAAATGGAAGCAGACAGAAACTCTATCTGTATGTAAGGCAATTTGATGCATGTGTTGTAACAGAGTACAGCACTCAAAAGTTACAGTAGAGTACACTGAATCTCTCGCAGGCGGATTACATTATTGGCAATGACCATGTTTACAAGCTCCCTCTCTTGCTCCTCCGACAAAAGCCTTAGCCTGCCTCCACCAGGTGGTCGTCTCTGTGTCCTACAAAAATAGAAGCACTCATTACTGTAAATGTCATACATCCTTTTTACAGGAAAAAATGGAAACATAATGAAGCTCTATCTGTATGCGAGGCAATTTGATGCATTTCTTTATTACAGTAGATCCATTGTTCCAAAACTCAGTGAACTGATTCGGGCCCTTTCATTTATTTATTGAAGGATCTGATTGATGTGTGTTCAATTTTGACTCTTAGTTGGTTATAGTGTTTTAGCAATCGAGAAAAACTGTAATAGTGAGAATGGGCCTTTACAATAAAGTGGGAAAAGTCCCAGCTCTTTCTTACTTTTCCTATTTGGGGAAACAGGGAGTTCAGACCAGGGAAAAATGACTTTGGCTTTAAACAGTGGGCATTAAAAGGTATTCGTAAGATTGGGGATTTGTTTGAGAGAAATGCATTGAGGTCCTTTAAAAGTCTAAGAAAAAAACTCGGAATGCCAATGACACTTTTTTAAATGCTTACAAATTCACAGTTATATCAATGTTAAACATTAATTATTCACTATCTAGACCTTTACCAACAGAACTAGAAAAGGTCATGTTTCATGAGGATCTTAGTACAAACCAAATTTCAATGATTTATTGCAAATTTGTTAACAGCTCTAAAGAATCATCTGAATCCAAGAGAGTTGCTTGGGGTTATAGATTTGCAATATGGCCTTTCAGATTCAGAACGGAGCCAGATATGTGTTAGAGCCCAGAATACCGACTTATGTCACTCCTGAGAAGTGAAATAAGTTTAACCCAAACATCCCAGATATCTATTAATAAATGCCAAGAACAATAAGGGAACATTTTTTCATTGTAATGTAATTAAGACATTCTGGCAAAAAGTGACAATGCTAATTTCCTCAATTATCGCTAAACCAATTCCAGTGAACACTGAAATACGTGCTTTGGGTTTATTTCCTGAAATAAAAAAAAGTTTATCATTATCAGCTTATCACACTAAAATTATTGACTTTTGTAGTTCTTGCAAGATGTTTAGTAGCATTTTACTGGAAGAACATAGAAGGTCCATCCACTGATCACTGGTTGGAAGATCTGCCACATTATATTGCATTGGAAAGAATAAAGGTCAAAATAAAAAGACTACCATCAAATTTGGAATCTTTTCATACATTTTCTGGAAAATAACCAAATATTGACACCCCCCACTCTACTGACTGATATGTGAATATATGTTGTGCTTTTGTATTTGAAAATATGTGGACAAGTCTGTCTTAGCCTTTGTGTAATAACATCTTTACCAGTGTAATCAAATTTTGGGATGCTTTGGTGTACTTTATCTGGATATATTGGTGTATTTGGTGTATTTTCTCTGGACTTTTTTTCAATAAAAATGTTAATTCATTTTTAAGTAAAAACTTCCACCTACTTCAGTTGCTGCTTTATAGTTTTAAGTATATTCAAATTGTCATTTGAACTATTTTTTTTATTCTGTTTCATGAAATTGGTTAAATTATTTAAAAGTTATGGAAAAACATATGTTGCTATGAATTCGTCATATAATTTCATTTTAATAGTATGCCAAAATGTACTTTTTTCCCCACAAGTGTCCTGCTGGTTTCTTCAAGAACTATGTTCTGCTGAGTCACACTGAGGACATTCATTAGGATTGTGGGAAGTCCCTCGAGAGCCCTTCAAGTTGGATCCACTATGCCAAGTCTGGAAAATGACCCAAGAGAAGTTCCTGCAGTTTCACTTGAGGACACCTGTGCTTTCACTCTTCAAAGACGAGTGCAATCCTCCATGCACAAATACCTCGCAACCTAAAAGTCTCGCCTCTTATCGTTTCAGCATTTGAAACTATTTCTAAGTCTCCTCCCCTCTATGTTCCTGTGGGATCTCTCTCTCCGCTCTCTTCCTTCATTATTAATCACGTCTGGTGTGCCATTGTGTTTAAGATGATCAGCAGGAGATCTTGACAGAGGACAAGGTCAGAATGAGAAAGCGAATCCCAGCTAAGCAGAATGTAAAGACAGAGACACCAGTCGGCTCTGTGAAAGCGCACACATATACCTGTACATGCAAAGTAATTTGCAGCAGGTTTGTGTAAAGAGTGATCAGATTGATCTGAGCTGTTTGGTCAACAGGAAGCTGCCAAGACTTTAGAGCAGAAGGAAGCGGACAATATAATGATACATTCCTTTCTTTATCCTACCTTTTCTCTTTTCTCCAGCCCCTCCATAACCCTTAAATCACATGCAATAACCGCTCTAGGAATGAGAGTGAGCCAGAGACAGAGTGTGTTTGATAGCGGTGTGTGTGTGTGTGTGTGTGTGACAGAGTAAGGTGTGTTTTATAGCTTTGATTGAAGTCTGGCTGCTGTCTGGGAGCGACACTACATTCCGCTGCTGTCACAGCCAATAAAACAATGTCACATGCTCTCTTTTGTCATGATAACCACTGGCCTGACACCTGAACAACTTGATTTGAAGAGACATAACAAAATGGTTTGCTAGACACGTTGTCTCTACACTGAAAAAGGGAAAAACAAAAGGAGATAGAAAAACAGTCATTCTTTTTGCTTTTGATTTTTAGAGTTTCAGCCACACTCTCCCCTGATAATGTTTGATTTGTTGTCCATGAGGGAAACAGGTCATTCTAATTATCCTGACAAACAGAACTAAGCTTTTTCTCTTGCTCTCAGGGTATGTTCCCAATAACGGCCAGATACATGGACTTCACAGGGTTTTCAAACATCTTGAAATTCCATGTTATAGGCTGCATATTAGGGCTGTTAGTGTAACGCGTTAACTTAGTTAATTAGTTATGAAAAAATAACGCGATTAAAATATTTTAACATGGTTAACGCAGCTGGCCCCGCCCCCAGACCTGTACGTCACCTTACATTTCATACAGTTGACTGTTGACAAATACGATGCAGGGCAACAACTCCATAAATGCAGTTATGCCCTAAAATTTTAGATATTGGGGTAAAAATGTCCCTGTATGAGTTTTTGTCTCATATTTATATCATATGATAAGCCATATCACACGTGCAGCAACAGCAATATCACACGAGTGTTGTTTTAGTCACGAAGAACACGAGTGCAAATGTGATTTTATACAACAGTTCAGGAAATAAGAAGTTAAATTTGTGTTATATTTTAAACACAATATTAAATAAAAAACATTAAAGGGATAATTCACCAAAAATAAATAAATAAATAAATTCTGTCATCATTTATTCATATGTTGTTTCAAACCTGAATGACTTACTTTCTGTTGCACAAAATAAAACAAGGTAGCCTATTTTGAAGACTGTTGGTAACAAAGCTGTTTTGGTTACCATTGACTTTCATTGCATGAACAAAAAATACTGAGATGTTTCTCAAATTATCTTCTTTTATGTTCCATACTTTATGTTAGGCCGTTGTAGCCTAAACATTTAACACAATAATAGCTTTAAATCATCTTTTAGGGGTATTTTCACAGAGTGCAAATGTGATTTTATACAACAGTTCAGGAAATAAGAAGTTAAATTTGTGTTATATTTTAAACACAATATTGTGTTTTTGTTCAATTTTGCCAACGAAAATATTACCTAAGCCACAGCAGAACTGTTGTGCATCTGTGAGCAACACAGCGGTGACTCGTTTCTAAATGAATCCGCGTTTTGAACAAATCGTGTGAACCAATGATTCAAAGCCCATTCATAAAGAGAGCCGTTTTCTTCATTCCTGAATGAATATTCCGTTTGAACGAATCGACTCATAAAGACATTTACCGCCACCTGCTGGCAGATTTAGTTTCTTCTTTAGAGTATAATTTCATTTATTAAAGGCAGGGTATGTGATTTTTCAAAAACTTTAGAAAACTGATTCGGGCCGAATAGCAAAACAAACTTGTAGCCAATCAGCAATAAGGGACGTGTCTACTCGTGATGTGGAGGAGAGAGCTTTCATGACTGACAGCCCTACTGCATATACATTGAAACAGTATATATTGATATATGACTTGCACCTCCTTGACTGAAAAGTCATTGTGAGTCTGGTCTACTAAAGTGATATTCGGGATTAAATTAACCTTGGATTATTGTCATTAACTAAAACTAAAACCATTAAAAATAAATAAAAATATACAGTAAAAAATATATAAAAATAAATAAAATAATAAAACTTTAGAGTATAATTTCATTTATTAAAGGCAGGGTATGTGATTTTTCAAAAACTTTAGAAAACTGATTCGGGCCGAATAGCAAAACAAACTTGTAGCCAATCAGCAATAAAGATAGATATAGATATATACACACACAAATTATTATTATTATTTAAAAAAGGAATAAAAAAAAACTTAAAACTTTAACTAAACCTTCAGCTTAGCCTAAGAGAATAATTAAATCAGGCACATTTGCTTTAATATTGGTTTCCATCCTTAACACTTTCAACAATAAACTCCCTCCTTGACACTAACTCTTCCTCTAAAAAAAAAACTACATGTGAGGTGAAAAACAAAACACTAAAAGTTCAATTCAAATGCAAGACATATCCTAATATAAGACCAAACATAAGACTTACAGTAACCCCGAAATGTGTCAGCAATTGCAGAAACCTACTTGTGTAGGTTTCACCATGCTGCGTAAAGAAAAAGGTTTCTGCCGAGAAAGCAGAAGTACATATCGGTGGTCCTCTAGGGGTCATTATTGAAAATAACCCATAGTGTCACCACTCATTCTCCAGTTACCTCCTCTGTGCTCAATGAGGAAGAGAAATTCCACTGTTTCACCACCTAAGACACACTTGTTTGTTACTCATCAAACGGAACTTCCTGGATGATTTTGTCATATCAGCAGTGTTTATTTATGCTTATTAACTTGATTAGTTTTTTCCTTCCGTAATCACAGTGGCAGCTGAAAGACTGAAGATCTAAATGTACCATTCACATGGAGCGATGGTTGCGTCTTGTTTTGTTTCTCATGACACTGTGATGTGGAGGACACTGTTGAAGGACTCCTGCTCTGAGAAAAACAGAATGTGTATATAAACATGATTGAAATTTTAATCTTTTAGGCAATCATTATTTTCTCCAGGTTTGTGATGTTTCTTTACCCAATTACTGACAATTCCTAAGCAAATAATGAACACATACTCCTAATACTCAGAAAAAAATACCTGAATAGTTTCAATTTGGTTATTGCACGATGCTTATTTTTTTATGTTGAATATGATGCTTTCTATAATAATGAATGTGTGTTTACAAATGTATGTTCAAAATAAGACATCACAAAAATAACACACAGATTTCATAAATGTTGTTTTGGATTTCAAGTGCCTATGTGTTACTGAAACTGCAGTGCGGTCCTTTTTTTTTTTTTTTTTTCTTTGTTCGTTCGTTCGTGCATTCATTTATTCCATTTCTAAAATAGCTAATTTGACCAAGAACTGTACAATCACAATCACAAAAACACAATTAAAAAAGTAGGTTTGTGCTTTTGTAATAATATACAATTTTATAATGTATACATATATTTACTGATATGCCTGTGTGTTACTAAAACTGAAGGTCTGTTTGTTTGTTTTGTGTGTGTGTGTGTGTGTGTGTGTGTGTGTGTGTGTTTATTTTTTTATCAGTTGTTTATGTCATTTCTAAAATAGCTCATTTACTCAAGAACTCTAAAACCACATAAATACATATAAAAAGGTTTGTGCTTTTGTAATAGTGATTTTTCAATGTATACTTATATCTACTGATGTGCCTATGTGTTACTGAAACTGCAGGTCTGTGCATTTATTTATTTATTTATTTGCTTACATACAGTTGTAACAATATATATAATAATCTAAATATATATAATTGTTCTTCTATTGCATTGCTATGAATCCACCCTTTTGGAACTTTTCATTTTAGTTGATTTATTTTATTATTAAGACCAAGTCTAAGCATAAAAATGAATACAATAATATATGTAATAAAAATAATAATATTAATAATATTAAAAATAATATTCACATCTATCTATAATGGTCAAATGCATAAATATAAATGCTATTAAATGCTATAAGGTTCAAATGCTCAAATTTCCTCAACATGGCAATGAAAAACAAGATGTTTTGACTGAAAGGGAATACGTTAAATAGTATTTTAGTATTGAGACCGACCAGATTATATAGACATGATGCTGCTTTAAAACCTCAACCCACCATGCACAGACACAAACTGGAAATAAAATGTAAACCTATTTACCTATTTATTTATTTTACAGTAAAGAGCCACTGTGTAGAGAGGACACAGCGGGTAAGAGACAGAGAGAGTGTTATATTCACACACACACTTGTGTCTGATACATACTGACAGGGTCACTCAAGGTCATCAATCACCCTAAAACACATACATCAGCAACTGAGTGGTGTGGTCATCAAACAAACAAATAAACAAAACACTGAGACACACTGAGTACAGTAAACAAGGTCATTCTGTCAGTGCAGGTTAAGTGTGAGCACAGAGGGCTGTTTAGAGCTGATCTGAGGTCAGGGACAGCACTGCGCTTCAGTTTAAAGCTTTGCTTCTAAACAGATGGCCTTATCGCCAACCAGTTTACCCACCGACAAGAACACACACTCACACAGAGCAGGACAAGTGACAGTTTGTCATTCTCAATGGAAAGGCAAATACACTTACTCCAGCTTTTAATACACAACCATGTCATGTGAACACACACGTTTAATTGGCTTTCTGTAAGACCATAGACTTCTATTGCGTGTATATAAACAGTCTAATTGTTTGTATGTCTAATTGTAAGTAGTACTGACTGACCATATAGCCATAACTTTCCCACCGCCCACTTTCTCAACTCAACTCAAATTTAATTTGTAGATCACTTTCAAAAATCCCAATGGGTACCAAATTAGAGTACCAAAAGTAAACAAATACATACAGCCAAAAATACAACAAAAATTCATACAATTTACAACACAAAAGCTAAAGAAAACCAAATAGAGGAGTAATATGTGACCCTGGAGCACAAAACCAGTCATAAGGGTCAATTTAAAAAAAAATTGAGATCATAATAAGATGAATAAATAGCTTTCCATTGATGTATGGTTTGTTAGGATAGGACAATATTTAGTTGTTTTGGACAAATATATTGGACAATATTTTGGACAAAGTTGTCCAAATGAAGTTCTTAGCAATGATTGATGTATGGTTTGTTAGGATAGGACAATATTTAGTTGTTTTGGACAAATATATTGGACAATATTTTGGACAAAGTTGTCCAAATGAAGTTCTTAGCAATGCATATTACTGTATTTCATTTATGGTAGGAAATTTACAAAATATCTTCATGGAACATGATCTTTACTTAATATCCTAATGTGTTTTGGCATAAAAGAAAAATGGATAATTTTGACCCATACAATGTATTGTTGGCTATTGCTACAAATATACCTGACTGGTTTTGTGCTCCAGGGTTACATATGGTCTCTAATATGGGCAATTTATGCTTACTACTGCTACTGTAGCTCTAACTTCCTTTTTACTTAGGAAACTCATTGGAACAATTTCCTCTCCATCTCTTTTGTCAGATGACTGACGTTCTGATGAGCCAGCATATTTTTTTCCCCTTTTCTTTGGTTTTGGTTTTTAAACTGTCACCCTGATTGTGTACAGGTCAGTGTGTGGCAGAGTGACTGATGGAGACCGACGTGGATGAAATTGACGGAAAGGCCTCTGTATTCAGCCAAGCAAACCCTCTTTATAACAACAACATGAAGCTCTGTGAGGCTGACCGCTACGACTTCCAGCACAGTGGTAAGACAAAATGGCATTATTTATATTAAAATGTTTTTTAAAATGTAATCTAAACACAAGTCCAATGCATAAATTCTTAAATAAGAGAGAGAAATAAATTATTTTTCTGAACATAAAATCAAATCTCTGCTTGAAAAAGGAATAAATTAAAAAAATAATAATAATTAAGTAACTTAATACACAGTTTCTGGAATTTTTCATTCTGATCAGTTGTGACATTCTGCAGTCTGATATTTCCTAATATTGACTGTCATCAATGGCAATGCTGTATATCAGTCTGCTGATCTGAGTAACTTAAACTTTTTTGTAAGTTTATGAGTTCTGCATTGCAATATTAGTGTTTGTACTGTATGTGTGTTATAGAGCTAAAGACTAAGAAACCAGCGAAAAAACATTACTGTATTCCTGTTCTCATACTGCTTTTCCTGCTGCTGATTGGACTGAATTCTTTTCTAGCCTATAAAGGTGAGATGTACCAGAAATAAAGTCACATTTAAAAAGCTATACATTTCTGTACATACAAATTATCAAACTAAGTGGCATTTATATAAAAGAAAATGAATACAGGCAAACTTTTAAACTGAAGAATGATGGTAGCCATTGACTTCCATGGTACAGGGGGGAAAACAAAACTATGGAAGACAATGTTTGGTTACCAACATTCTTCAAAATATATTCTTTTGTGTTATGCAGAAGAAACAAATTCATACAAGTTTGGAACAACATGGGGGTTAGTAAATGATAACAAGATTTTCATTTTGGGGTAAAATATGCCTTTAATGTGATTCTCTGATAGGACATTTATGTGAACTTCATACATACACTAAAACACAAAATAAATAAAAAATTAAAATCACAAAACACCAGTTGATTAAAAGACATTGAGCAAACATATATAAGATATTTTGTTATATAATGCAATATACTGTATATACAATATTAGCCTATGTTTTTGTGGCCACTGTACATTCAATTTGATTCAATCATGTAAGCTTACACCTTGTTTCTGGTTGATTTCTGTTGTTCCATGATTTCATGCTTATGATGTGTATTGTATGTAGTCTTCACGCTGAAGGCTTGGGTTCACCTTCACTGTACATCAGCTGATGCCAAAACAGAGGAACTCAAGTCTGCTGAGGAATTCAAGCTGGGCAGCTCCAGTTCAGATCAGGTACATACACACATGCATTCATGTTTGTGATAAAAACACATGCACACATATATGTAGAGAAAGGCATATTTTGAGAGAACTGCAGGTTCTCTGTGTGTGTGTGTGTTAAACAGGAGTGTCTCTCCGATCTGTGTGGGAACGATGGGACTCTAGAGAAACTAAGGACTCAACTAAACCAGCTCAACATTAGTGCACAACGAGGTACACACACATGCATTGGGTTTCCATGTTTTGTGGGGACATTTATATCCCCTTATGCAAATCCTACCCCTCACACAAACTGCATTTTTAGATTTTCAAACAATTTCATTCTGTACGAGTTTTCCTGATGGGGACCAAAAAAAAAGTCCCAACAATGTGAACATTTACTGGCATAACCTTGTGGGGACGTTTGGTCCCCATAATGCAGGGAATACCAGATATACACACACACACACACACACACTCACACACACGCACACACAGGTTTGTTTTTGTGAAAAGTGGGGACATCCCATAGGCGTAATGGTTTTTATACTGTACAAACTGTATGTGCTATTGCCCTACACCAACCCTACCCCTAAACCTACCCCTCACAGGAAACTTTGTGCTATATCAGATTTTCAATACACTCCATTCTGTGTGATTTATAAGCGTTTTGAAAAGTGAGGACATGGGGTAATGTCCTGAAAAGTCACCTTCTCCTTGTAATACCTATGTCATACCCTTGTCATTATACAAATGTATGTCCTCATTTGTCACAAAAACGCGCGCACACACACACACACATACACACACACACACACACACACACAAATCGTTCATATATTGACCAGGCACTATTTTGGGAATCTGCCATGATTTTTAACATGATCATGATTTAACATGAATTGTTAAAGGGGTCATGAAACGCCTTTTCTGATCTTTACATTAGGCATCTAAGTTAGCAAAGTTTTTTGTTTGTTTGTTTGCTAAATTCATGCTTGCTAAAATCTCTGTATATAGATCTAAAACTATTATTATAACTTCTTGTTCGACTGCTGTAATTAACATTTTTTTTTAAATGGCAACCTTGAGATGAGATGTGAATGAGAATGTTTTCATTTGTCAATTTTGATTTTCCATTTCATGACCGCTTTAAAGTATTTAGTCAGGAGTCACCATAGATATGTCCCACAGAATTGAGATCACTATTTTTCTTTATATTTTATAGCCATGGTTTGTCCGCCTGGTCCATCTGGTCCACCTGGCAGACCTGGATTACAAGGTAACTACTTCCATGCCTTGAAAATATTGTCAATCAGTAACCCCCAACCTCTTTCTCACTCGCATTTAAACGATAGTAACATTAGAAGAATGCTATATTTATAACTAATAAGTGTGATGTTCATGGTGAATTTGTCCAGTACTTGTCTGCATGAGGCCTCCGGGTCATGGCACCAATGTAACAGGTCCTACTCACACCACGGTAAGCAGGATTCAAACCAGCGTCGTGATGAGAGCACTAATCGCTAACATGTCCTTCGAGGGCAGAGGAGGGAGGTTTACCCACACAATTCTTCTTAGTTGTCCTCCATTACATTATTAATTGTGCTCAGCATTACTTCGTTATTTCCAGAAGGTTACCAAACATCTGTGAGGCATCCCAAATCACTAAGAACCTGTCCCCAGTTTAAAGGGATAAATAATTGCAAGCGGGCGCAGCAGAGCTCAGTGACCAGAATAGAGTCAATCACTTTACCCATTCCTTCACAATCTATGTGTTTCCAGCTCTCCCTGCTGGTCAAGAGAGACATAAACACTAAACTAAAGCTGAAATTTGACCTTTGGTGTCTTAGATCCTTTATCCCAACACATGTGTGTGAATAGCATTTTTGGTATTTTGATGTCACCGGTCAGTATTTATACTCCAGGTGTGTTCTGTATCAGGTCTTCCTGGAACACCAGGGGTACCGGGACAGAAAGGACACTCTGGCTCACCAGGTTAGTGTATTTTTATATAGCTGTATGAATTTGTGTGGGTGTAGCATTGTGGTCTGTGTTCATTTTCCATATATTTTAATGTGCTGTATTGGCTTGGCAAATAATTGCTAAACCATACGCTGCTTTGCTGCATACAAGGAAAATGGTGCAAAACAATATGAATTTGCTCTCTTTCAGGTCAGGTAGGTGAGTCTGGAGCTCCAGGTGAAAAAGGACAGAGAGGAGACCAAGGACTAGCAGGTGAAAGGGGCCCGTTTGGCATGGCAGGTCCACCTGGTAATGGCCTTCTCACTTTCACACAACTCTCACCCCATTTGGAACAGTATAGTAGATCCATATCTCTCTACGACTGTTACTTCTGTCTCCAGGTATTCCGGGCTTGAAGGGGGACACAGGAGCGAGAGGAATAATAGGTGCTTGTTTATGATGATCAAAGGCCATCTGAATAATTCATACTGTAATAAAACACAAAATATGTGTTGTGGAAATGCCTTGCACATTTTTCCACGCTGTGAGAGTTTTAGTATTGCTTTAATGAAATCCTGTCTGGTATTTTCTCTGTGCACACAAGGTTTACCTGGGACTGACGGTAGTCGAGGTGCAGATGGAAAGACAGGTATCCCAGGAACACCAGGGCTCCGTGGACCACCAGGTATCATCAAAAAGATTTGATAGCTTGTCTAGAGGAGCTAATTTTATAACTACTAAAAATAACAAGAAATATAAAACAATAATACAAATAAAATGCTATATACATTTTCTATTTTTTTTTACAATGCAGTATGGATACTAGGATGTTTTTAGTGAGAGCATGTTGTTGTTACGGTATTCTGGGTCATTGCAAGGTTAATTATTGCCCTAAGTCAAAATAAACAACCATATTTTGACATTCTGATAACAAGACATGGATCTTATTGTCCATCAGGAAAATTGTATGTTTAGAAAAGCATCCCTTAGAAAAGTATAACCACACCTCTCCTCAAGAAGTCTTAATCTGTTTAGTCTGAACAAAACTAATAGTGATGCTTGCCTTGATAAATACCACTAATAATAATCCCTGGTCAATGCAACACTTGTGTTCTAAGTTTGACACTGTTTGACACATTGTAGTTGAATATTTTCATCCATAATCTTTATCTATCATTTATACAGTAAAATATGTCTTCCTCAGGTCCTAAAGGAGACCCAGGTGCCAGCGGTGAGAGAGGAGAACAGGGATCATCAGGTCGTAGTGGTAAGAAAGCCCAGATCATTACCCAGATTGACCTAATTTTCCAATGTGTCAAACAAACCTATCTCTCTGTTAAGGTTATTAACATAGCCAGTCTAAGGACTATTGCCATAAAATATGGTATACTTAGGTTTATCTGAAATAGCTGATACCACAATATTGGATAAAAGCTCATTCATATAACTGCATAGCAGCTTCACTCCGGAATCCATTATACAGAAAATACAAAAGTAATCAGTAGAACATATGTGCAGACTTTGTAATCAGATTTTCAATTATAATTATTATTTTCATTGATAATAAATACATATTGTTTTACAGACAGTGTTTACTTCCAAGTGTCAACAAAACTCTTATTTAAGGGATTTGATGCCACTAACCTGGCAAGCTTCAGCAAATACAGAGATCAGTTTTTCCTCACAAGTATACATTGCATTATCATGGTACCTTTGTTTTGAGGCAGAGTGGTGTACCCTCACTCCCTGAAATTTGATCATTCCCGGTTAATTTGTGCCCTAACCTGTATTTGGTTGATCTTTTAGGGTCTCCTGGTCTGATGGGACCTCCAGGTTTGCAAGGACCACCTGGAGAAAAAGGTTCACCTGGACCAAAGGGAGACACTGGTGTTGGCCTTCCAGGTATTGTAGGAGTGCTAAGGACACATGCACATAAGAGTGATATATGGCATTACGTCTTTAATTTATGGGCAAATAATTGTTTTCAGGGCGCCCAGGACAACATGGACAAAAGGGAAGTCAAGGATTGTCAGGTAATCTAAAAACAAACACATAAACCGATGATAAACATTGAGTTTATATCATATAGCTGTCATCTGAGTTTGATGTTGCATGTAGGTGTCGCTGGACTTCGAGGTCCGAATGGAGAAAAGGGCAGTAAAGGTGATCCGGGTGAGTTTGTTAAAAATAACATTATTGACAAGAAATCAACATCCAACTCTGTGTGTTTCTTGAAGTTCCTTCATCTTATCCTTTTGTCTGTCTTTTAGGCCTAAGGGGAGCTCAAGGTATGTTTCGGTGCATTTTGGGCATATCTGTAATATCATTGAGTGCACAGCATCTGTGTGATTATGAACCTGTTTGTGAGTAAATTAATTAATCTAAATCTAAATGTATGATGGTCTTAAACAGGTCTTAAGGGAGAGAAGGGTGATGTAGGACCCCCGGGTGGCGCCCCTGGTAATTATTATAAATACTTATGCATACTACTGTGTGTAATGTTTATTCAATCAAATAATTCCAATACAAAGATTCTTGTATTGTTTTTGGAGGTTCTACTTGAATAACAGTGTGTCTCACATATGTGTATTTGTCATTAGCTGTAGTTCGTTTAGTGGGAACTTCCAGCCGAGGAAGGGTCGAGGTGCTTCATGAGAATGTCTGGGGAACGGTGTGTGATGACAGCTTTGACACTGTGGATGCTTTGGTGGTGTGCAAGATGTTGGGTTTCCAGAGGGCCACTCAGGTGTTCACGGCCGGTGAAGGTGATGTATCCATCTATGGTTAAGAGTTTTTGGTTAACGGTTCAGGGGTTTACAGGCTATGGTTTCCAAAATACTCTCACGATGGTCTGCTGTGTATCTGCTGCAGGAACTGGACGCATCTGGCTGGACGAGTTGAGATGTACCGGAAATGAGAAGAGCATTTTTGCCTGTCCACATGCAGGAATAGGAGTTAATAACTGTAACCACAACGAGGATGTGGGAGTTAGCTGTGCCTGAATAAAAAGAAGAAAACTTCTCACACCGCTCCTTGACTTTTATTCAGCTGGTGTTTTTTGTGATGTTTAGTGGATGTATAAAGTCAGTTCTCCTCACACATATGCAGTCATCAAATGATCTATATTCCACTAATGTTTAAAAGAGTTGCATCGTGAAACCAAACTTCTTTTTATCAAATGTTATGCTTGAAAAGTGTGCATGGTGTCATCGAGTGGGATTTGTGTGTGCAAATATTTTTGGCCTATGTACAATATGAATGCATAAACACCACAACAAACTCATCCATGCATACTGTGCTATCCTAAAACTGTCCTTACTCATAACACTTACATACAACAAAATAAAGAGCTTAATTTTGACTTTAAAATGTGTCATGTTTTGGTTTCTGTACAGTCAACACTCTATGGCTCTCTCACGGTCCTTCTTTAAATTGGGCTATCTTGCATTTTGGAACTAAGAGACACTAATCAACAATTCTCATTCAGAGGGTGTCTCTGCTCCTGTTCTCCTCTCCAGGGACCTCCTCTCTCCAGTCCTTCCCTTCTCTCACTGTGTCTGTCTGGCCCCTCATTAGCTGTGGGACCCTGGGTAAAGGAAGTGTGGGCTTGGGAGTGAGGTCCTCTGAAGGGGTGAGAGGCCACACTAATAAATAAATGATGCAGTCAGTGACAGTAATAATAATGAGAGAGGAACAGATATGTTAGCATTTATAAAGAGCTCCGGTCCACTGGGCGTGAGATGCTTATTAGTTTAACTGGGAGACTCTCACTCAAGGCTTTTTTTTTAAACTGAACCCGAATCTGAGATCTGATCAACACCAGAGTGTATTACTTACAGACAATAATTGCTAGTCCAGCCATTTGCAAAAAAATAAAAATAAATAAATGTTGACAGTTATGCAACTACAATGGGAGCCTAAGCTCACACACTTCACTGTGTGGACTTCTCAAATTACTTTTATGTTTGTTTTTACAAATGGTAATGTGACTTAGGAGCAAACTTTGTTTTCTGTGCAACAAGTGGGGTCAATTAACTCAAAGGTTTATGGAAAACTTTAGAATCCTGAAGACGTTCATTGAACCTTAAAACTTGTGCAATATAGGAAAGCATTTTATTTATTTGGGAAAAATGTTTTTTTAGAGAGTGAATAAGGAAGTATAACTGCTGAGGTTTCTGTAAAAGTTGCAGATGCGTGTTTATATGTGGATGTGGATAATCATGTGTTGTATACAGAGAGGCAGTATAGAGACAGTGCTTGATGAAAATCTGCTGACCAGTATGTTCAGAATTTCCTAATCCACCAGATCTGAGCATTTATGCCCTGTGTCCTGTAAGTCAGCTATATAAATCTATTATTTTTCTTCAGCTCAATACTTGCTCTCAAAGCTGTTATGCTACAACAACCAAACTTCGTACAGACTTTGTCTCTTTTGACAGATTGTTATGACTTTTCTAATTTATCTGACTTACCATATATTCACCTAAACGTAGCTATGCCTAGTAACTAGTCACTCTCTCTAGTACACTAGTACAGTGCTTCCCAACCACATCCCTTTGTCTGACACATGCATTTCAGGTCTTATGGCGCTTTTCCACTGCATGGTACGGCACGGTACGGCTCCGGACGGTTCACTTTTTGGGGGTTTTCCACTGGGTACAGTACCTGGTACTTTTTTTAGTGCCACCTCGGTTGGGGTTCCAAGTGAACCGTACCGTTACCAAAACGTGACGTGTAAACTCTGCTGATCACGGATTGGCCGGAGAGAATCGT